>NC_056731.1:1809517289-1809807289 GCF_019279795.1 Protopterus annectens
GTGTGTGTGTGTGTGTGTGTGTGTGTGTGTGTGTGTGTGTGTGTGTGTGTGTGTGTGCGTGTGTGTGTGTGTGTGTGTGTGTGTGTGTGTGTGTGTGCGTGCGTGTGCGTGTGTGTGTGTGTGTGTGTCCATGTGTGTGCATATGTGCATATATATGTGTGTGTGTGTGTGTGTGTGTGTGTGTGTGTGTGTGTGTGTGTGTGTGTGTGTGTGTGTGTGTGTGTGTGTGTCCATGTTGCTGTTCATATCTATTCTGTTACAACGTTGCTGCTATTACGAAGCTCTTTCTCCTCTGCAGCTCTGAACAGGATAAGACTGTTAGGGAAAGTCTAAACAAATGAGTGAATGCATATAATACTGATGTGAACTGATCCCCAGATCCTGTGAAAAACCTTTAAGACCTTTAGCTCTGTTGAATGCCTAGTAAAGAAAACAAACAAATAAAATAAACCATGATAAGAATATAACTCAGCATAGACTAATTATTACAGTTTATGAAAAAGTTTTATGTGTGCAAAAGTAAATGGTATGAGTGTATGTTGAAGACCATTGACCACATACAGAAAAAGAGTGGTGATAATCTGACACAGGTGCAGAAATTGATTACTATATTTTAGGGTGCCTTCTACATCATCCTTTGTACAATATAATCATGAAACTATGAATATAAATTAAGTCTACTCCCAATGTCGTCTCAGCTGTAGTGTTCATGTCAGTGCAGTTAATAAAGGGGACAAATAAAGCATTGGCTAGTCATTATGTTCATTTGTGTTCATGAAAGGTATGTGTGTCTTTGATGTTATAATTATTGGAAAGACTGGCACTTAGCTGCAGAATATAGCCTGCTTCCTTTGAAGATTTATCAGAAAATCTTTGGATGTGGTGGTGGTGTGTGTGTGACAACCCACCACTGGGCCAGTAATCAAGGAATCTCAGTCCTCAGCACTGGCAACAGTGGGGTGCGTACACTTGGAGGATAACAGGTACACACATAGTATTTACAGATGCAGCTCTCTGCATAAAATTCAAATTCCCTTAAGAGTACACAGAGACCACAGTCAGCCTGGGACTGTTTTTTTCCTCTTTCTCCAGATCCCCAATAATACTCCCCACTGGCACAGCTATAGAGTTGAGATCTCAGCAACCCAAACCTCCATCACCACGTCTGTCCAACCAGTGCTTCAAGTCCTGCCCAAGTAGCTGATGCATACACTCTTTAAAATTTGATTTACACACAACACACACACATACAAACATATGCAGGCATGCACACAAAAAATGAGAATGTACATACATATACAGACATACACATACAAACACACACACACAGAACCTCACACCCAGTCATGCACACATTCAAACACACATGCACACACAAGCATACACACATTCAAACAAACACACACACACACACACACACACACACACACACACACACACACACACACACACATACACATATCAGAATGTGCATGCATATCCACACACAAACACACACATATTCACACATATGCATGCATACATTCAAACACACAGGCAAACACACAAGCATGCACACATTCAAACACATATATATATACTCATATATATACACTTACATATCAGAATGTACACACACACACACACACACACACACACACACACACACACACACACACACACACACACACACAAACACACATCAGAATGTGCATATACATACACACAAACAGAATGCACGCACACACACACACACACACACACACACACACACACACACACACACACACACACACACACACATACAAACACACACAACTCACACCCAGTCATGCACACATTGAAACACACACACACACACACACACACACACACACACACACACACACAAACACACACATCCATCAGAATGTGCATATACATACACACAAAAAAATTCAGAATGAACACACACACACAGACAGACACACACACACACACACACACACACACACACACACACACATCAGAATGTGAATATACATACACACAAAAAAATCAGAATGAGCACACGCACACACACACACACACACACACACACACACACACACACACACACACACACACACACAGCCACCTAAAACCAGACCATTTTAAATCACACCAAAGTAATGAAAAGAAAAAATGTATTTATTTATTGACATTTCTTAACTGGGCTGGTCCAATTTAGTGAGGGGTGCATTTACAGCGGAGACCCGAGGAGAATGCTCTAGAAATATTACATATTTTTACAATAAAAATCAAATCAGAAATAAAAATGAGTAAAAAATTAACTCCACAATGAAACATAATAAGAAAATCAATAGTTAGAGAATATCTGTACGTAGAGTAGGTTAAATAACATTTGGCAGGTGTGACACCCGTGCCCTGGCCCAGCAATCAAGGAGCCTCAATCCTCATTACTAACACCAGTGATGGGCATCTCATATAGGAGGAAGGATAATAAATACACAGTAAAGTGCAATTTCCCTTAAGAGCACACAGAGATCACAGTAAGTCCAGAGCTGGTCGCTCCCTTGCTCTCCAGGTCCCCACTGGCACAGCTATAGGGTCCAGATCTCAGCCTAGTGGGCAAGCTAAAACCTCCAGCACCCTCTCTGTTCAACCAGTGCTTCATGTCCCTGCCCAAGTAGCTGACACACACACGCACACACACACACACACACACACACACACACACACACACACACACACACACACACACACACACACACACACTCGCACACACATGCACTTTGAGATGAGTTTATACAACCACACATACACTCCTGGGGAAGGCTGGCACAGGTTCTCCAGCTGTGCCCCTTCTTCCCAGACTATACAGTACTACCAGCTGCCACCAGCCACTAATATTTATCAGCTACTGAAAGGCCCTTAAAAGGGTGTCCAATTATTACTCTGCAAAATTATTACTCAATTGGTAGTATAGCCCAGGGCTAAAGGTATTAGAGTGGCTTTGTACAATTTTACCAAAGGCATGCAAGTACTCTAAATAGCTTAAATTATCTCTATAAAAACAGCCACAGTTGAAAGGGTTTAAAATATTTAATAACAAATAGTCAAAACACAAGACAATACTTTTTATTACACAGTGCTAGTTAAGAGTTCAGAAATCACAGAGAAATACTTAAAATAATTCAGTAGTACAGTTCTGACATCACAGAAAAACACTTAGTCTAATCTTTCTAGTTTCTAGATATTCCTAAGAGAAAACACAAGTCTAAGATAAACTTACATATAGAGCAAAGGCAGTGCTGAGTTGGATGGTCAAGACAAAAATGCTTAATGCTCTCTGATTCTCTCTGTTTTTAAAATCACATTCCTGGTTCACATTACATCATTCTTCACACTTCCCTGGATTCCCAGGCTAACAGAAACTACATTTACATTCTTCACCTCTGGGCAGAAACCAGAGCAATAAAGGACATTTATGCATGCAAATTCTGGCCATTAACTCTGGCCTTAAAACAGTAGCAAGAATTCCTTCATCTAGACTGGTCAGAGCCATGTTTACATCAAAGGGTCACAACATGCATTACTTGGTCAGCAGAGTGCACTGTTGTTACATTTTTGCAGTTCCACATGTAACACTATTTTTACCATTTAAGACAACAAGCCTGTGGTTTACATTAATATTTACAGATGACAGAAGTATCTATAAATGCTATCTGGCTAGGCTGGCAACTTTCACAGCAGGTCGAGAGATTATATGTTGGATTTACAACAAAAACTCAGCTAATTATGTACATTTGGTCTGGGAGTATAGATAAGTCCAGCCTTTATAGGAATGTGTAATCAGTAAGATTCGGTGGACTATCAAAACTCCACCGCCATACAATGAAGATGTGCATTTCAGGTTATTAGGTCTTCCTCCCCTAAAGTGTTAACTACAAATGAATGTCTTGCACAGGATTTGAGTACCAGACACTTTTTTGGTTCTGGAAGAAAGTAAATGCAGATTGGCATAATCATTTATTTAAGCTGTTCACCTTGGTAAATATCAATGAACTATAAAGAGAAACAGTAGTGGGTCAAACTGAATTCATTGCATCTGTTTAAAATGTTTACGTAAATTCCACAGAATGCAAATGTATGCTCTCTTTGTCTCTCTGTTTTGGAGAAATACATCTTTTATTGTGGACTGTTTAGCTAATAGAAATCATATAAACAGTACTAGAATGTGTTTTATGCCATCTTTTATAAGCTATCTGCTCATATAATGCATACAGATTTTAGTTGTAAAAATATAACTTTGATGATTAGATAACCATGTTTATATTTTAGATGCATACTGCGGTGGTGGTGCTGCGGTAGCATTGTTGCCTCACAGTAAGACATTGTCCTGTTCGATTCTCAGCTAGAGCATCTTCTGTGTGGAGACATGCATGAATGGGCATACCTTCATTGAAGGTTGTGCATCAGGGCCAGCAACTCGGCATGTAAAAATCTACTGCCAATCATTAGCGGACCGGAGTTCCACTGTGACGACCCCTAACCAGGAAAAGCTGAAAGACACAACAACAACAACATACACTTTTAAGAGATTTCTTTCTTTTTCACAGATGATAAATAAATAATAAGAAAGTCTGTATTCTGTTTTATAAACTTAGGTTAGTTTTTATTTGTATAAAAAGATTATAGCTTCATAACATTGACTGACACATTGTGTGTTTAGTGAGTTACTTAATGCATAATAATGCTATTCTGTTTGTGGTGAGCTTTGTATAAAAAAGGAAAATGTACTGGCAAATTAGGTTCTTAAGCCTATAGCAACAGAGCATTATATTGTAAGCAGAAATTACATAACTCACCCCTTTCTTCTTTAGTGTTCAAAATTATTTATATCCTTTTCGTAAGGAAGATGTCATATTTAACAAATGGCAGAAAAAAGAAAATTTCCCATTCTAGAATAACACTTGTGTTAGAGGTAAACAAACTGTAATGCTTTTTGCCAAATAATAAATCCTGTGACAAATGGTTGGAAACACTATCAGACAGGAACAGCAAGTGATGTTAATAGGCCCTGATCAAAATAAAGGGAATATATGATTAAAACATAGTTCAACAGCTGCTTAAAGTCATTTTAAATGACTGAAATACATCCAACAAAGAAACAAGATCTGGTGGGGTTGTTTAGTGTAAGATGCCATACTCATTTCACACACCATTACAATGAAATGTTCTGCCACTTGGCAATGCTGTTCTCATCTGAACTTGGCTGCAGCCTATAAGTGTAGAGCAGCAGTTTTCTCATGGCCTCATAGATGCATAAATATGGATCTGTATGTTTCCAGACCATATGACTTGGAATTTGGACATGTAACATTTTGGTTTCATTCAGCTCTGTAACAAAAGAAAGAAAAATCCAGACTATTTATCAAGTGGGAGAAAAAAATATGTGTCCAGATGCCATGATTATGCTATGAGGACAACTACTGTTTGCAGACTGAAACATTTCAAAAACATTATTATATGAGGTCATAGAAAAACTACTGCTAAACATTTGTTAAACATGTTTGAAACTGAGTGTGTGCCATATATTTTTGTCATTCAGAATAGTTAAGTCATAAGTAACATACTGATCTGTGTAGGCCTGATTACGTGTGTATGAATGAGTGAATCAGAAAAGATAGCCATACTTAACTAGTATTTTTTTATTAAGCAACAGAGAGTTTGTTCATTGTACTCTTACACTAAATAAATGTTGACACATCTGAAACAATCTGCCTCCTGACCTCTCTTAAAGGCTAAATAGCAGTACCTTTCATCTTCCATCCATCCACTAGCCCTTTTTCCCATTTTATTTGCACATGGGGTCAGTGTGACATTTCAACAGTGACAATGATCTCAAGACAAGGTTTACACCACCATTCATTTGTTCCACTCACTTGCAGCTACAGGCAATTTAGAATGTCCAGTCCACCTACTGCATGTCTTTGGAATGTGGGAGGACACCAGAGCTCACCACACAACCAGAGAGAGGACATGTAGACTCCACACAGAAGGCAGCCCAGCTGAGAATTGAATGGGAGAACCTCTTGCTGTGAGGTGACAACGCTAACTGCTTCACCACCGCAACCACCCCTAATAGCAGTACCTTTGTAACAATAATTTATTTGTTCAGCTTCTATCCTTTCACTTAGCATTATGCTGCTCACATTTTCATATAGTTGCACATGCAAGTACTCTTTTCCCTGTAATCCATGTACACCTTGATTGGCATTTATAAGCACAGTGTAACAACTCACATTAAAAAGAAATGCACTTTCTAATAAAAAATATTAGGCATGACAGATGAAAAAAAATCCTTTCTCTTCCTTGGCAATTGCAACAAGACATATGAGTAGCATATTCAAATATACCAAAAGCATGCAATGATGATTAGGTGATTACATCGATCATTTCTTAGACTTTAAGATGTCAACATGGTATAGAAACAGAGCAACATACCTGGAAAATAGAAAAACAAATTATGACAGCACAGGGAATTTGACTGAAATGATACTTGGAGAACACATTGACCAACTGTCAGTGCAGTTAGAGGATTAAGGCTATACACACTTAATGAGATGCTTCCTGTTGTACCGGGTTTGATTCCACTCAACCTTTATTTGCCTCCTGTGTGACCTTGATCAAGTCAATCAAACAGTGCTGTGGGACAATTGGGAAATTGGGCTAGGTTCCTCAATGGTCACCCTGACTGCCTATGCCTAGTAACTACTTATGACGAGTACTACATTTCCCAGCTTATTAACATGAAGCACTTTTTTTAAACTGGTACAAACATGCATGTATGAATTTATTCTGCTAAAAATGTATAATGAAAAGGTGAGAATGTCACCATTGTATTTTTTTTCTTCTTTTTTCCGTCATCATTTATTTGATCTACTTTTTCTAAGCCAGGATATGCAAGAAATTCAAGCATGGAGATGGCCAACATTCAAACATAAGACTGTTTGGTCAGCTCATACTACATAGAGGTTAAACTTACCTCATTGTAATACACAGCTGTATACTGAGGCTTGTTGCAGCAATGTCTGCATAAGCATAGAGCAAGCAGCAGAGGTGCATTTGCACTCTGATCAGCTCAGCCTATTTATTTCTTGAAGATCATAATAGACTCATTTCAGCTACTGCCAGGGTTATGTATAATAACAAGAAAAATGAGTATCTCCATATATAAAAGCAATTGGCGAATCAGAGTGATGCTATAGGTCACATGCCTTGTGTTTGCAAATATGAGTCAGGATGTGATGCAGTGGTTGACCACTGCACTCCCAAATACAGGTATGCATGTTTGAGTTGTGCATGGACCCATATTGCTTTCTATGTTGAAGAAATGGCTACGTATCAAAGAGAATTCCATTATTTGGAATCAGCTTTCTATCCACATAAAATGAAGTAGTTATTTTACTCTAGGCAAATGTAATCTGGATGAATGGATAGGAAAATGCAAATATGAAAGAGGTGACATGTATATGTTCTGCATGTTCTGCTTTATTCAATTTTAAATAATAACGGCTAAAACAACTTCATGGAGATGCAAGCTAGGCTTCTAAAGATCTTTCAGGGTCAATAGCCTTGTAAGAAACTATGAAACTATGAATAACTGTGGCAGGTGAAACTGACACCCAGGATGACAAAATCCCTTTGTGCCCCCAGCAAAACCCATGTATATAATGCAAATTTAAAATATTTTCTTTTTCTGCTTATTTAACAATTGAAGACTACTTGTGGTGATTATTCCACTAGAAGTGAGTTTGGCATAATGGCTAAAGGCCTCACCTCATGGAGACAAGTTACACAGATTGATTCTGAGCTGTAATTGCATTCAGGCTTAAAATGACCCTTCAGTGCAGTTAGCCTAGTATTCACATACAGTATGTGTTATATTCAACGATAATATTCTCATGTGCAATAGCATGGCTTTTTTATGTCTCTGCAGTATCATCCTGCTTCAAATTCTGAACAGTTTACTGCAAACTTCTAGTCCTATAAATTATTGTAAGTTTAAAATGTAAACCACACATTGTATTCTTATGAACTACTGTCACCTTAACATGCAATCCACAAGTTATTCTCATACAAAGAATGGTAATCATAACATGCAAACCACAGGTTATACCCATTCAAATTACTGGATACTTGGCACATAATTCACAAGTGATACTTCTGTAAACTACTGTAAACATAATATTTAATATGTGAGTTTGCTGTGCAACACTTCAGTAATTTATAAACTTATATCATTGTGGATGGAAAGTCTGCATTTCCAGCTAAGAAACTAGATATCATGTTAATTACAATCAACAAATCTAAATAACTCTAAAATAGGCTAGCAAAGTACTGATCATATATCATCCTAGTAACTGAGTATGTGTGGCTAAAAGTGCATGTGTGTTTGTGTGTGTATGTATGCATGAGAGTGTATGTCTGTCTATGTAGGTGGGTGAGTGGGCATGAATCAGTTTTATACATGTAAATTGTGATATGAAGGTTTCAAGTTTGCATATATGTTAAACACATGGTCCCCCTCCACCCCAGAGAATAATCAGTGTAACATATTTTGCCTTTTATTTTTAACTGATATAATAGGATGAATTGGGTTTAATATGTTGTTGTTTGTCTTTTCGGTTTTTCCCGGTTAGGGGTCACCACAGCGGAACTCTGGCCCACTAATGATTGGCAGTAGATTTTTTTATGGTGCCGAGTTGCCAGCCCGACACCCAACCTTCAGCGAAGGCATGCCCATTCACGCATGTCTTTCGGAGGCCACTCAACCGCAGGGAGGACATGCAGACTCCACACAGAATGCGCCCCAGCCGTGAATCGAACAGGAGAACCTCTTGCTGTGAGGCAACAACGCTACCACTGTATGAATATTGGTATTGAGTTTAGGTAAGATTTTTCTCTTTTATGTTTGCATCAGTACTGTAGGTATTACTAACCACTTTTAAGATTTTTATTCATAGCAGATCTGATCTGAAAATATTGCATGCAAATCTCTATACTCAATATTTCATTAGTCACAAAAAAATCAAGTAATTACTGATATGCATATGCTTCTCATTATGTTAATAATCAATTACAAATAGGCTTTATTACTTACCCCTTACAAGCCATTACATTTAAAAATGTATGTAACAATTAATAAAATTATAGATGCAGTCCCTTTTTAATTACAGATTTATTACTTTAGCATCTGATCCACTTGTAAAAGATTAATGCTTTTAGAGCAACTTTGATGTTTTAGGTATTGCACAGACCATGATTCTATTACTTGTAAATCATCTTAAAATAACTAAGAACATTGGAACCCAATGATAGCTTACATCAGCCTCCTACAGACGGAAAAGGCCTATTAGCCACTTCACTTCTTTTTTTGTCAGTATGATAGCACAGTATATTCATTTATCTTGACAGCAATATGTTCAAAAAACAATGACTCACACATATTTTCTGTAGCCTATCAGCAACTGACTGTGTTCTGTTTCTTTAACCTAACTACTGAATTTCTTCATTTTGATGTCCTTTTCAAGTTTTGCCAACTAAGACTTATTTGATTTTTATCTTGCATGTTACCTCTGCTGTGATATCCAGCATCAGAAAGTTGCCAAAATCAAATCACAATATGTAAGTTTATTTTTAAAGCTCATTTTATTTATTTATTTACATTTGTTAACCAGGATAAGTATGACTGGGAAGAGGCCTTTTTTTCAGTAGAGGCCCAGGGAGAAAAGCTCTAAACTAAGAAGTAAATATGAAAATGTAAAAACAAACAAAGTTGATTTTGAGTGGGCTTGTAATATTCATCTATGGCTTCAGGAAAAGTAAATAGTTGTAGAAAGAGGAAGGATAGAGACAGAGTAAGTAGTGCTATGTTGGTGATGAATGCCATGTTGTGATGGAGGGGTATGTAGGGTAGTGAAGAGTAAGATTTACTTGTGACTTCAACTGGAATGTGAAGACAGTGTGGTGGAGTACAGGGAGGGTGGGGTGTGAGATGGTCAGTTATGCAATTAGTGAAATGGGGCAGGCGTAGTAAAGACTGAATTAGTAGAAGGTTATGAGTAGGTGAGTAGTAGAGGTAGGTGGAACTTTGGCTAGGATAAATGTGATTGATGTGGTGGTGGTTGGGAATGGAGGTGGGGTAGGGGAGTGGAGTGAGCCAGAGGACAAATGGAGTGGGCAGATCCTGGATTAGGCACAGGAGTGGCAGATCGCTATGCTTCAAAAAAACTATCATTGGGACTAGCACTTAAGTTTATCAGTGAGTAGTACAGTGTTTAGAGTGGAGAGATTAGGTGAGTAAGGACAGACGTTGATAATGTCTGGAGTGAGACCATGGTTTAGAAAAGATAGGAGACAGGTAGGAAAGTCTTAGTCTTTAGCACACTTTCCTGAAGTTAGTTAGATACCAAAGTGAGGCAGAGATTAGGGAGAGAGATGCATATTCAGTGGAAGAAAGGTGGTGGCGGTGGGGGTTAGTGAGTCAAGAAATACATGTGCATACCACAGCCTAGTTTAATTTGAAAAAAGACACAAAAATGCTTTTAACACCAGGTAAGGAAGAAGCAATTGGGACACATACATATAGCTTGTGATGGTGTTTTTTTTTCCTTCCATCCTTCGCTAAAGAGCAACAGTCCTTGTATTGGTTTCAGGGCAAGTAGATAAAGTTTCAGCCAGGAGTGTTCAGGGTGGGGGGTGATTGTGGTCACTTTTAGTGTAGGTGGCTACTGTAAAATAAAAGAGAGATGTAATGAGATTAAGATAGTGAGCTTAGGGTGGTAAATTTTCTAGAAGAGAGAAAGCAATTAATGGAGTGGTAGTGAATATTATGGGCAAGCAGAAATAGTGAAATAGAAGGCAGAGGATTGAGAGAGAAAGAGTGAAGGTTGATGGCTGGAGGGGGGAGAGAGAAAAGGTAGATGGCCCAGAGAGAGGACTCCTGGGTTTGCAGGGAGCTGTAGAAAGGGAAGAGAAGACTAGCAAGACATGGGGGGCTAAAAAGGAGAGCAGCTTAGTTTACAGCACAGATTTGGAGAAAGGGGTCTTTAAGTAGGCACTGGGAGGGGGAAAAGCACACAGGTAATAGCAGAATGTTCAAGGGAGGCAAGCATTTACTCTAAATTTTGGAGTAGGCAAAAGGATGAGAGAATACAGAACATAGTAAGGTCAAGGGGTGCTAGCATTTATTCAAGCTGGAATAAGCAGGAGGAAGAGAGAATGCAGTAGCCAGTACATTAATACTACTTGCAGAAATTCAACACTATAAACAGATTATGCCTTCCAGTTGTACAGCATTACAGTAAACAAGCAAGCAGCAGTTACTAAAAGAGACAAGATTTCAGCATTTCTCAGCAGTTAAAACACAGTGCGAGGTTTCAGCATAAATCAAATTAAATGAAGCATTCAGTTACAGATTAATGATAGAAATATCCAACAAACAAGTCAAATGGGTAGTTTCTCTGAGGTTCTGCACACTGACAGAGTATAATACAAGTACCTGGAAGTCTGTTTCATTTGAATAAGAGGGAAACAGGAGCAGGGCAGTACAGGTAAGGCAGAAGGATTAGAAGTTAAGTGTGTGTGTCTGTTTGTTCCTAATCTTAGCAAAGTAAACATGTTAGGTACATTTATAGGTTCATAGGTTCATACCTATCTATCTGAGGGAGGGCATTTACTAAAGCCCATGGTTTTTGTGGCTTACCACCCCTTTAGTATGGGGAACTATACCCATTATTTTGCTGTGCCTCTGTCGAGCAGTGACACTGAGGTAATCCCTGGGGTATATCTGCGATCTCCCAAATGGTAGTTAGAGGCCAACAGCAGTGCTACATCTACCAACATGTAATTACAGGCCAGCAGCAGTATTACAGAGCATAATAGGAAGGAAGCCAGTACTGAAACAGATAATGCTAGTGCAGCAATATCACTGCTAGTAACCTTATTGCATTAGTTAAACATGCCCAGTATAGAGAATAAACAAAGCTCTTCGCTAAGCTTTCCTACTCATAACTCATGCATATGATGGCTAGTAATGTGTAAATGAGCAAGATATTCAATGCACTGACTTACATGGCAAGCACACAGTTTCTCGGAGGGCCAGGCCCAGGGGGCTGCTTTGGGAGCAGAGACAAGAGAAGGTTTAAAAGAAGGCACCAAAAGAGTACCAATTAACCATGGTTGAGCAACTCTGGGAGGGGAGGTGTCAGGGAGGGTCAGAAGGAAGTGGTGAATAGAGAGCGAGGGAGAGAGGGAGGGGCAGGGGGATAGAAAGCAAGTGTTAGAAGAGCAGTTTAAAGGAAAGGGGCTGATAAAGTGATGAAGTTTTACAATGGAAAAGGTAGAAAAAAAGAAAAATATTATCGATTTGTTTTAATTTTCCACTCTCTAAACAGTAAACGGCTCTGCTTAGTGAGTGTAAAATAATGGCTATTATCTTTGTAACAGTCCAAGCTCCATGGCAACTTAATTTGTTGCTGTGAAGCAGGAAAATTGTTTTCCAGTGGACATTACCTGTACAATAACACCCTGCTGGAGTACGTTCATTCTCCAGTCAGAGTGGCAAAATATTGGTCATCCATTCCCTTACATGGAATAATAGACATGACAATTTAAGTGACATTACATGCAGATATTTCCTGATTTTAGTTTCTTCTGTACACTATATAATGGATTTACTCTTTATTATTTTGTTAACATATGTCATATGTTGCACAATTCTGTATAACTGTAGTTCTGCTTTACAAGTAGCTCTCTTGCTCTTTTTTAAGTCTCCTTCTTAAGTTTTATGTATTTGTAAAACTAGATTAGGTAAACAATAAATCTAGTTTCTTAATTTGTGTAACTGGCCAAATAAATATTTATACTTTTCTTAATGGGACTTTGCTTAACTGTCTTGTGTTAAACTGAATGACTGTACCATTTATTTTACTTTATGTTCACATTTCAAGTCTGTACTCACATGCTCACACTCTTACTGTGTATATCTTATCTGTTGTAAACAGTATTATTTCCAACTGGCCATCACATAAAATATGTTTTGTTCCACCATTTATATCATCATGTCAACAATAAAGCAAAGAAATGGGTAAATAGAAAATATTTCAGTAAAACCTAGTGGTGAGTCTGAGTGACAAGCACTACTGACCATTTAGGTTATTTACTGATAAGTCACGTACCTTGAAAATCCAAGACCATAAAAACTCTAACTTCAGTGTTCACAGAATGAGGGGAGGCCTGACATTTGCTGAAGGAAAATCCATCATGCTTAAAGCTTACATGCAGAGAATTACTTATCTCTGCTTTCAGTTTGTCTATGTTCCTTGACATGTAAGTAAAGAAAGCCTAGGATAAAAATACTCATTAGATCATAAGTCTGCTAGGTCTAATTTCAAAGCTTTGAACCATAAAAGACAAGGACAAGACTAGTTAGGAACCTTCTTCCTATGATATAATACATGTAACATGAGTCACTACAAATTGCATTATGAGCTGCATTGTTGCGTCAGTATGCACGTTATTGTTTAATCTATCCTTTTAGTTGCAGAATCACATGCATTAACTAACTAAATAACTTTTTGCTTAGATGCATATTACACCATGTGTGTATATGTGTGTGTGTGTGTGTGTGTGTGTGTGTGTGTGTGTGTGTGTGTGTGTGTGTGTGTGTGTGTATATATATATATATATATATATATATATATATAGAGAGAGAGAGAGAGAGAGAGATATCTACATAAATATATTATATAATATATGGGTAGCTATAGAGATATAGATACATACATACACTTGATTAACAGATCTGTAAGAGTGCTTAAATCAAGGTGTTGTGAAATTTGCCCTTACTCCCTGTTTGTGCGATGTCATAGTTAGTATATATAATTAGTGTGGGTGGTGCCTGGGGTCCTGCCACCCCTGAAAAAAAGCAACATTTTTATTTGTTTTTTAAAGTTATATTTTACATGAATGTAGGCTGCTTCTCAGTGCATGCATAGTTCTGTGTTGGTTACGAAGTTTTCAACCTTTTGTGATCAATATTATTGCAGTTAACATTGAATATATTAGATTAAAAGTGGTATGACCATACTTTACAGATAGATAGGTAGATGTGTGTGGGAGCATGTATGTATATGCATGTATGCATATGTTCAAGTCATTTATACATATGTAAATTGATCAACAATGCATTTAATATATTTTCCTTAAATCCCTTTGCAGGCTGATGGTGCATACATAGGTTCAGAGATTAATACTAGGCTAATTGCCCTTGTGGGCCATGTTAAGCCTTGTCAATTATCCCATGAGAGAATCATATCCTGCACTTTGTGTCTGTAAGGTAAATACTTTAACAATTATGGTAACCTCCTAGGAAGACATCAAATGCCATGATTTTAAACAGTTAAAGTCTTGAAAATAGGACAACGGTGCTAAATATGTGTGAATAAATGTTTATTTTCTCGATGTGGAAGTCTGGGTCAAAAGACTGGCTAGATTGAGTGATAAGCCCTCATTCAAGTGGCCAACCACTTATGGACAACCTTCCTAATTCAGAGACAGGCTATCTGTGGTAGAATGACAGAAATGCATCTGGAAAGGGAGTTATACAACTTGATTGCAATGGATTGTGTGTGTGTGTGTCTGTGTGTGTGTATGTCTGCAAGCAAGTGGGAAATTACAGCTGAAAAGTGTGGTTTAACACTGGTAGTAATTGCACCTGTTTCAGAGACATGCAAATTAGATGATAATGAGGTTTTCTCTTTGTCCAAACTTGTCTTTGAATCACATTTTATACTCTCTCTTGAACTTCAGTTTTTGATTGCTGTGGTTCACAATCACATAAGGGGTTCTTCCTGATTCACAGGGTATGTTTTAAGATTTGGCCTACTAAGCCTTTGCCTACTGATCTTTTTCTTGCAGCAGTTCCCCCTGGAAGTAATCTGTCACTGCCTGACATTTTTCCCAACAGCACTCCTCTTCTTAAAGCTTCTAAAGTCAGACGCAGTACATGCCTACCTACCCTATCAGTTGATCCACAAAGAGGTGTTCTGGAGTAATAGATAATTATCTTCCCACTCTCCCCACTGAATCCTTGTATCTGAGCAGTCTTTCCATCCAATAAATGCAGGTGGCTTTTCCTTCATGTTGGGCAGCTATAAATGTTTTATTTCCATATCTTGCAAATTGCATTCAGTTAGTGCAGGTACTGGGGTAAACAGGGGCTGAATGTGTCCTTGTAACCTGGTATGTGTTGCTGCAATGTATGTCAGCAGAAGATGCATCTACCCTTGAGTGAGTTGGTGAAAAAAAGGTGAAATCCAAAGTTTCCCATTCTTGAATTGCAGATCAATTGTACAGTAAGCGCTTCAGTTAGTTTTTTTTATTTACCACTGCACGTTTACTTTTGACTAGTTTTTTCGTAGTAAGTCTAAAACAAAAAAAGCTGTTCAGATATCCACCTTTTTTCTTTTACTCATCCCCTTCTATGTTTCAAATGAAATGCATCTTCTCACAGTTCAGAAAGCTAGTAAGAAATTGCCATTGTTAATCCTTTTCTAAGTTTCATGCTCACATTCTGTCTTATATACACTTGCATTTTCTGCATAACATTGTCACATTTTCCCTTCTCAGTTTATGAATTTATGAATCTAAAGTAAATATGCTTTACATTTAGTCATGCACAGCAGCACACATTATCTGCTTTTAATCTTCTGCTCTTTGTACCTGCCAGTCATCACTCCTGCCGAAATCAGACAGACCCTTCTTTCGCCATGAAGTAATCACTATCAGTGATAGACCATCATCCATGTAGACATGTGGGATTTATGTTATTGCCCTCTCTCTCCTCTCCAGTTGGTCATTACATGTATGCTCACAGTTGTAAGAGTATATGATGCTTTCTCCCTAGGGGTGTACATTTCAAACATATGACCCTTGTATATTACCACAAATGTGCCTAGGTAGAGATCAAGTGCAGACCCCAACTATTTCTGGCTGCTGTTTGCCTGCAAGATACCTTCCCTCCAGTAGGTGACCCTAGCACAGCAAGTCAAATTGATACTCTCCATTATCAACTGCACACTTCCTCCATCTCCCACCTGGCTGCTCCAACACCTGAGACAGTAATCAAACACAGGTTATCTGAGTCAAAATCAGGGTTTTATCTCTCAGTGAAACTTTACTTAACACATCATTTTATTTCCAAGTTTCCAAAAGTCAAACTAATATGCTCATGTTGAAATGAGTGGCAAAAATTGTTTTTATAGGTTCATAGGTTCATAGGTAGATACTATGCTATCTGCCCGAGGGCATTTATAAGCCTAGCCAGAGTGTGTCGGCTTTCGCTGCCCCATTGATTAATTAACTGATCCTCTGTCAAGCAAAGCCAATGAAGTGATCCCAGGGGTGTATTTTCTGTTACCCATCCACTCGTCAAGGTTTCTCTTGAAGAGTGTTAGTGAGGGACTCTGCCTAATGTAGTTTGGAATTTTGTTCCAAAGCATGGGGAGTCTCTGTTACAGGAATCTAGCCCTCCAGCATGTTCTATTTATTGTTGTGGTGAGGTTTAGCTCACTAGAGTGCGTGGCTCGCAGTGACTTGGATTTCTTTAGGTGGAGCATGTCCATCAATTCTGAGTTGGACATGGATTTGTAAGTTAGGCAGAGATCACCTCTGAGTAAGCGATATGCCACTGGGTACAGCCGAAGTTTTTTCAGTCGGGCTGCATAGGACATATGTTTGAGGCCAGTAATCCTATTGGTGAGGTACTTTTGTGATCTCTCCAGCTGTTGGAAGTGTCTTGTGAGGTACATCCCAAAAGGGGCATTGTACTCTATGATGGGTCAGATGAATGATGAGTAGAGGGGCACTATAACCTCTTTATTTCTAGATACAAACCTTTTAGCAATTAGATGGGCCACATAGAAGGATTTCCTAACTACTTTGGCAATATGATTGTCAAAGAAGAGATTACTATCTACCTGGGTCCCCAGATCTCTTATTACCTCTTCTGTATTAAGGGGGCTGCCACCTATGTGGTAATTTCTGGGTGTTTTATTTTTCCCAAACGGGATGACTATGCATTTTTTGGCATTTAGCTTGAGGCCATGACTTTGACACCACGTGTCCGTCTCAGTAAGGCCCTTTTGGAGGATGTCTGTGTCAGCCAGAGAGTCAATTAT
The DNA here is from genome assembly GCF_019279795.1 of Protopterus annectens. NCBI lineage: Eukaryota > Metazoa > Chordata > Ceratodontiformes > Protopteridae > Protopterus > Protopterus annectens. The sequence continues at coordinate 1,809,534,497 of NC_056731.1, forward strand.
GGCTCCCAGTTTGCAGTCATTGGCAAAATTGTTTAGCCATAGTCCTCCTGTGTTTGCCTGTAGTTCTGAGAAGTATATGCCAAACAGTAGGCATCCCAGGACTGAGCCTTGTGGGACACCACTTATGACTGGTTTAGAGTCGGACCTGGAGCCCGCTATTCTTACCGTGTGAGTTCTGTCTGTAAGCCAGTTGGCAACCCATTTCATGATGTAGGGGTTTATGTTCAGGTTGGTGAGTTTTTCTGTAATACCCAAGTGGGGAGTGGTGTTGAAAGCCTTGGCGAGGTCAAGGTAGGCTGTGTGAACAACCTTTCCCTCATCTATGGCCTTGGTGACTGTCTCGAAGAAGTCAACCAGGTTTAGTAGGCATGATCTGCCCTTAACAAAGACAAACTGGGTCAGGTCAAGTGTTTGGAGGTTCCCAATGTCTTTGTTAATGAGTTCCATGATGATGTGCTCCATAGCCTTGCAGACCAGGCTAGTCAGGCCTATGGGGTGATAGTTACCAGGGTCAGTTGTGGCCCCTCCTTTGTGGAGTGGATTAACCATTGCTGTGCACCATTCTATAGGCACATAGCCTGTGGAGAGGCTGAGGTTGAACAGTGTGTTTAGGTGGGGGGATAGTTCGTTCGGTAGTTCATGCAAGACCCAGCCTGGGACACCATCAGGCCCCATTGACGCTGTGTTTTTGGCTTTTGTCTGTGTTTTCTGGGACACTACACTTTTCTGGTATTGTTGTGGGCCCTTTTGAGGGTGAGAGAGGGTGAAGTTTGCACTGAATTTATCTGCCAGAATGTTGGCAATATCAGTAGGTTCAGTATATTTTGTGCTATTTTGCACTAGTTCAGTGAATATCTGCCAGTTGCTGCTTAGATTCTTAACATAGCTAAAGAAGGCTTTGTGGTTATCTTTTGAATCCTTGGCAATTTTTCTTTCGAAGTTAGCATTGCATGATTTTATGAGGGACCTTTGTTTCTTACTGATACTGATTAGGGATGTCTTTCCTTCTTGGGATTTGCTTTTTTCTGAACTAGTTTCCTCCTTCCATTGTATAGCCTCTTTATGGCAGGGGTCAACCAGACTGGTTTCCTTCTCTTAGAGGAGTGAGTCTTGGTTTTGCTAGGGATGGCATTATCCATGCATCCTTGTAGGTGCTCATAGATTGCATTTGTAAAAGTTTCTGCATCTTGGTCTGTGTTATCCTTTAGCATGGGGACTGTGAAACTTACCGTCTCTGTCTTAAGTAAGGTGAAGTTTGCTTTAGAAAAGTTTTTTTACTGTGGTTTCCTTAATTGGGGGGATGGTGGGTTGTGGCCATCCAGAGTGATTAGTTTATGGTCTGATCTAAACAGTGACGGGTTGACCTCCGGTTTGGAACACCTGTCGCCCATGTTTGTGATGACCAGGTCCAATATGTTCTCACCTCTGGTAGGGGAGTTTTCCAGCTGATCCAGGGCATTTGAGTTGATGAATTCCAGGAAGCACTTGGCCTGGGAGTTTGTATTCGAGTAGTTTTCCAAGTTAATGGCAGGGTAATTGAAATTGCCCAATATCAGGGTGTTCGGTAGGACCTTCATGTTTTCCAGTGTCTCTAGAAAGGTGGAGTGGTGGTCCTGGGTGATGGAGGGTGATCTGTAGCAGGCCACAATTTGCATTGTAGATTTGTCCGATGTTAGTTGCACATGGTTGATCTCAGAGGTATCATGCTGCGCCACTAACCTGGAGGTGTACGTATCTTTGATGAATAGGGCACACCCTCTCCTTTTGTGTTTCAGTCCTTGTTCTGTGGCCAAAACGTGTGGTACAAGTTGTAGCCTGGTAGTGCTGGGGTGCTCTCTGGAGCCTTGAACCAGGTTTCAGTTACTGCACAGATGTCGATGTTCTCCATACTGAGGAGTGCTTCAAGTGCGTGCATTTTGAGATTTAAACTCCTGGCACTGAGCAACATAATCCTCAGTTTTTTGTTAATTGTGCTGTTTACAGAGGTGGGTTTGACTTTTGAGCCTTGCCTGAAAAAGGCACTATGGGGGCAGCAAGAGCCTTGGCCAGTTTTCGAAAGCCTAGGGGTGACAGGTGCAAGCCGTCTCTTGCAAAGTAACGCAGCATGTCGAGCATGTCATCCCAGGCTGACAGACACTGGATCCCCTTTGAATGACACCAGAAGATTAGCCAATTCTTGAAATTGATATTTTTTTCTTTATACTCAGGTATCATTCTTGGTGAGGGCAGGATTCTACCCAGGGTCAGAGTCATACTAGCCTGGGCTACATGATCAGAGATCTCATCCATGTCTCTATTCATGCAGTCCAGGGAGGTACATCTCAGGTCATTCACACCAACATGAACAATGACAGAGTCATATTTGTACTTGTTCTGGAATGACCTGAGTGCTTGTGTTATGTGGCGGATTCTGGCTCCTGACAGGAAGCTAGCAGTAACCTTCTGCTTGTCCAGCCTAGTGAGTGGGACATCAGTTTGTCTGACTATAGAGTCACCTATTACTAGTGGGTTAGGTATGTTATTTCACCTTAAGGGCTTTGATTGTGCGGCACACTGATTTTGTGTTTTATGTGTTGTCTGGTTTGTGACGGGAGGTGCAGGTTGTTTGGGTGTCTGCTTTGGAGGTCCCTGATGCTTTTGCAGGTTTTTATTTAGAGCCTCCGAGTATAATTTTGTGTATTTATGTGTATTTTTTGCCTGTGCTGGTTTAGTAGGTCTATGTGTGGCTGGAGCTGTGGTGCAAGTGTTAACCTTCTCTTCTTGACTGTCTGTTCCAGTCTTGGGTGGAGACAGCTTTGCCTCCAGTTTGGCTGAAAAATTGCATCTCTCGTATATGTTAGTGTTTTGTGGTAGGAGGAGAGGGTTGCCTGTGTACATGAGGCAGTTGTAACATTGCCTTAGGATACCCAGATTCACCAGCTGGACTGGAGAGTACACCTGAAATTGCCCTTTGGTCATGCCTGAATAGTAGGGTAAGCTGCGTAGTTGCTTGGTTGGTGAGGGGTAAATAAAGAGCCTTGCCTTGCTGGGCAATCAAGTGTCAGGGTATATAAGTGCTTGCTATTAGGTCTGAGCAAGTGCTGGGCTGTAGGATGCTTTCTGACTGCTTAGGTTGAGAGTTAGACTAGTTTCAAGGGAAAAACTGAAGCGGAGACTTAGTGGAGCCTGGAATAATTTAACCCTAGCTAACCGGCACTGCCCGGCGCACAAAACCGTGCAAATGTGGTTTTTATAGCAGGGAAATGAAAGAGATAGAAATTAACCCAAAATGGCCAATAAACAACTAAATTCTGGGCTGGAACCACTCCTCCATGGACAGATAGGCTGCTCAAACCTCTCCTCTCTCACATATGAACAGAGAAACTTCCTTCTATCCAAGTAAGGTATGGGTAGCTCAGAAACCTGCAACATAGCCCTGAATTCAGCACTAGCCTGAAAACTGGACTATTTGGTGGTGGTGGTGCTGCAGTAGCGTTGTCGCCTCACAGTTAGACGTTGCCCATTCGATTCTCAGTTAGAGCGTCTTCTGTGTGGTGACATGTGTGAATGGGCGTTCCTTCATTGAAGGTTGTGTGTTAGGCCCGGCAAGCCAGCACGTAAAAATCTACTGCCAATCATTAGCGGACCGGAGTTCCGCTGTGGTGACCCCTAACTGGGAAAAAGCCGAAAGACACACACACTAGCTTAGAAAGACAGGAAACAAGGAATTTTGTTTCTCTGTTTTTTTTGAAAAGATAAGGCAAAAACAGTAAAAAATGCACTTAAAACAGCTTTAAATGACTACAAACGACCAGAAAAGGCTGTCACACTTTAGTGTGTAGCCTACAACAGTTAAACAAATTATTTAAACAAAAAACAACTTTTTAAAAGTGCAGGCAGTCAAATAAGTACAATATGTGAAAAAAACAAGCTTTTGAATCACAATAAATGCTGGAAAATCGGCGTTTAGGTGTAAAACTGTTAAGTATAGCAAGAAAGTACAGAAAACTGATAATCACTCCAAGGTTTCTCTGCTGAGCTAGAAGGCTTGTAACAGTTTAAGGCTTTCTAGTGCTTCCCAGTAGGTTAGTTACAGGAAAGATGGGAAACAAGCGCAGATGTGGTCTTTTAAACCAGAAAGCTGAAAGAGATGGACAGAAATGGTCAATAAACTACAATTTCTGGGCCAAGAACCACTCCTCTTGTGGTAGACAGGCTACTTAGTGCTTACCACTCCCAAATTTTTATGTATGTGGATGTACAGTCTATTCATCAGATTTCACAGACTGGCAAAATCTGACACTTCACTGATCAACATTATTACGCATGCAGTTTAGGCAGGGAAGGCTGCCATGTCAGCACAGCTCTTTGCATCTGCACACACTTCAGGAAATTATAGGCAAATGTGTAACGCTTTACCTCAGTTTTATAAATAGATTGACCAATCTGGAACTGTTGTTTATTTGCCTATATAGTTAATCTCTGAAATGATAAGCACGCTAAATATGTACTTCCAGAATGTGTGTTTTACTGCAGAAAGAAACCCAATCTCTATTAGTATTTTTCTCGTGGAAACATTTTCTTATGCAGCATATTGCTATTCTGTGTAGTGTGCAAGACACTGAAAAATCGGATCTATATGACGCAATCGAAGACACTGTTCTTCGAACCCGTAATAGTCCAACCAAAAACACATATCTGCAAATGACCACGTCCATGAATTTTTTCCTAGGGAACAAATTCACGAGGCCGTAAACAAACGAAACACACTTCCCCATCCTAATCAAGTTGAGGGCTTCACCCACCGCTACGCCCACATCCCCCCAACTAAATATACTAACTCCAAGATTGCTCAACGTTGGAGAACAGAGCAGACCATGAGAACGGCCAACTGAATTTTTTCCCTAGGAATAAAATTGCGTATGTGGCCATTCATGATTTAGTGTTTGCGATGTTTTGGTTCGACTATTACACATTTGAAGAACAGTGTCTTCAATCGTGTAATAGTGAAATGAAAAATCTACTATCAAGAAAATATAGGTTTGTGGGATTATTTTTAGGCAATGTATTTTGTAATTGTTATAGACAAGTATAATGTTTCTCATTATGCATTATACACATTATGACAACCAAGCTACTTTTTGATCATTATTTTACCCACTTAGTGCCCAGTTTTATAGGACGTTATATAGACTTTAATGTCAAATAATATAAAACAAATTATTATTTTTCATTTTTATGTGATTTCTGTGTATATGTTCGAGCATAAAACTTTATTAGCTGTTTTGCTCTGTATTTTATTGTTGTTTCAACTGATATCCAGATCATGATGAAAGAGGTTGTACCTGTTTGAAGCTCAAAACAGAGGATTAGGAATTAGGAGACTCTGAAGAGTTTTATCCTGTAGTCTAGGGTTTGATTCCGGAGTCTACATTTGACTGCTTATTATCTTAGCATTTCACTTAAAAAGAGACTACTTGCTTTTCCACATGAAAGAAACGTACTTATATCAAGTGGAGTTCACTGCTTACATAAGTAAATAAACAAGATAGACACAGGAAGATGATGTCAGGTAGTGCTAGGGGTGAAGAGACAAGCCAAGGTGGGGAAGGGCAGAAACTGGTATTGAATAGCAAAGAAGGAGAAGATATGGATAAAATTACTCAGTGAGGAAGATTATCACAGCACTATGCTTGTTGGAGATGTAAATGAAGATGGCCAATCAGATTCTTCTTAGCTTTTTATAAGGAGATAGAACTGTTGGTTGACAGTTTGATGAGGCTATGTATTCAGCTTTTAGGAGAAAGACATTTATAGGCTTCGTTGAGGGTAGTGATTGTTGTGGCATTGTTAAAGAGGAAGGGAAATTGGAGGGCCTGGTAAAGTTTAGGTTTGTCTTACATTGTGATGCAAATGTAGAGATATTTGTAATAGTTCTCAAATCCACGAGGGACACTGAAGGCTATTAGATTCCGTGAAATAAGTGGAGGTATTTGCTGGGATTGGGTCTAGAATGCATCTGTTTGATATACATAAAGCCTTCAATACTGCCATTTCAGAGTTCCTATTTAATGGGGAAAAGATGGATATAGGCTATGTTTTGTTTTTTTTTTTTTTTAGGGTGGTTAAAGGCGCTGTATTACTTCATACTTACCAGGCATTTGACAGAGGGTCAACAGATGGACGTCCACATTCATCAACATGACTTCAGAAATTAGAGCATCATGGCCAAGGGAAAATCTGTGCATACAGCCTACCTAGACTTAGCTAAGGCTTTTGACACTATACCCCACTCAGGCATCATTGACAACTCACCCAGCTGGGTACGTTGGAGCCTTCCACAGGAAACAGTATAAACATTGACTTGAAGGTGGACAGCAAGGTAAGGAACAGGAAGCTGTGGCAACTCTGACGCAGTGAATGTTGAGGAGTGATAGGCCAGTGAGTATTCATATGACAAAGAAACGGATGGCACAGGATGAAATTGAAGATAATTTGCCTTAGAAAGATGCTATAGAACATTCTATAGAAGGCCCACAAGAAATGGAAAACAAAAATGTGCCTTCAGTTTAGAAGAAATTGAGCTAAGATAAGAGTTGCTTGATTTAATAGAGATAGACATATTAAGATCAATGAAAGAAATTGTCTGTAGAAGGTCAATAAAACCCAAAAAGTCAAAAGTCTGATAAAACAAATGAACACAGTAATTAGGACCATCCAGAAAGAGCCATGTGATATAACAGACGAAAACAGGATATATTACTGTGCTGCTAAATTAATAACAGATAAAATTCTACCACAAGATCACAGGGTAGTGAGAGAAAGGAAGAGGAAAAATCGAATACCATCATGGAACTATCGAATAAAGAAAACTATAAAGCAATTAAGACAAGAAGTATCACTGTTAAAAGAGTATAGATAGGGAACTGATCCACTAAAATACTTAGAAAAATAGATGTGATAAAAGCAATGTACAGTATTATAACGGATCAATATTTATCATGCACTGTCGCAAATAATGAACTGAAAATATTAGAACAGGAAGAAAAATTTTGAAGATGCACAGATAAATATAAAGGAAAAGTACAAAATAAGCAATTTATTGATGACCCCAAAAAGTTTTATAGACAATTGGGAAACAAGGTAAAAAGAATTGAAAGACCACCAAAAAAGAAGAAATAGATACATTTTGGAGAAGTATTTATGAAGATCCTGTGACACATAACAAAGATGCTAAATGGATAGAAGAAGTAAAAGAAAGAATAAGAAGTTTAAAGGTACAGGATATAAAATGGGATGAAGTAACAGCCAGAGAGATTAAAACAAAGTTAGGAAAAGCCTCTAATTGGAAAATCCCAGGCCCAGATGGAGTACCTAACTTCTGGTTAAATGTATTAAAATCTTTGCACAAAGATTTACCCATGAGTAAGAACTATTTATATGCCCACCCCGAGCAGACACCAACCTGGCTAACCGGAAAAGTAATGCTCCCACTTAAGAGTGAACCTGCAAGCTACCCTAAAAATTATAGACCAATAACTTGCCTTCTGATGATGTATAAACGATGAACTGGAATTGATGCCAATAGACTTTATAGTTATTTAGAAGAAAACTCAATTGTGGAAATAGAAAAAAAAGGGCAATAAAAGAAAGTCACATGAAACAAAGGATTATTTGTTGTTAAATAAAGTAATAGCGGATAACTGTAAAAAGGGGCATAATCTAAGTATGGCGTGGACTGACTACAAAAAAAATTGACAATATCCCACATTCATGGATAAAAGAGTGCTTAAAAATGTATAAGATACATCCTACACTGATAAACTACATCACAGCGAGCTTGAAACAGTGGCAAACCACTTTGCAATTAAGTCATGATAAAGGGCAAGTTATTATTCCAGAAATAAAAATCCAAAGGGGAATATTCCAGGGTGACTCTCTGTCACTGTTACTCTTTTGCCTTGCCCTTATCCCATTAAGTTGTGTGCTTAACAGATTAGGTCATCAAATGAGGAACTAAAAGCACAGCTCCAAGTAGTCAAAACTGTTTCAGATGATATAAGAATGTCATTTGGTCTTGAGAAATGTGCAAAAGCAACCTTCAAAGTAGGAAAGCTGAAGCACCAAGAACATATCAGTTTGGGACAAGAAAGTGACATAAAATAATTTGAGCAAGAGGGAGTGTATAAGTATTTGGGAATTGATGAAGGATCAACAATAAAACATGAACAAATGCAAATAAAACTTGATAAGGAATATTTTAGAAGACTAAAATTAATCTTGAAAACAGCGTTGACATCTAGGAACAGAATTCAAGCTATAAACCAAATTGTCCTTTCGTCCTAACTTACAGTTTTAGAGTGACTGACTGGCCCCAAAAGGTCTTGGATAGACTAGACAGGAAAATAAGAAGGATGCTGTATAAAAATCAATGCATACCAAGATTATATATTTCCTGGGACTGCATACATATCTGCTGAGCTCATAAGAGCCAAACATAGTGAATGTTTTGAAACATGAGGAGAATAAATCTAAGATGGCTTCCCTTCTTAGTCTAGCAGAAGCATATCAACATCAAGCAGGAATGGAAATCAAACCAGAAGTAGATAAAAATCAGGCAGCAACTGAATGTGCCAAAAAACAAAAGGAAGAATATAAGGTGAAGGATCAGATGAGAAGGCAGGAAATGTGGAAAATGCATAAATATAGTTGCAAAATAGAAACATCATGCAAGAACCAGATGTCAACCAGGATCAAATGCAGGAATGGTTAAGGAGAGGTGAAGTTAAACCAAAAGATGAAAGATTAATATTGGTGGCCCAAGATAGTGGGCTACATACACGTTGGTTTACAAAGTCCATTGAACACATGGGAGAAACAGACAAATGTAGGTTTTGTAAAACAGAATTGGAAACAGCTGCACACCTTGTTGCTGGTTGTGATATACTAATGGCAGAAGGACTGTATACTGAAAGGCATAATAATGTGGCAAGACTGTTGTACTGGGGATTGTGCAAGCATTATAATATTGAAGTAGCTGAAAACACTGGAAACATGAGCCACAAAGCATCATAGAAAATGATGAAGTCCACATCACATGGGATCACCCATTACCAACAGTTGAAAAGACAGATGTGAGAAAAACAGATAAGGTGGTCCATGAAAAGAAGACAAAAGTAGCATTGATCATTGAAATCATTATTCCCAGTGACTACAGTGACTCACATAAAGTCATAAAATATCAGGATTTGCAGGCAGAAATGGGAGCAATGTGGAAGAAAGATAATTAGACAGTTCCAATAGTAGTAGGAGCAACAGGTCTAAAAAAGAATCTGCAATCATATTTAGATATGCTACCATTCCATGTAACTCCATACAAATTGCAAAAAGAGTCATTACCAGGCACATTGCTAGTTCTGTGTAAACCACTTCTGGCTGACATCAAAGATTGAAACAATACTAATTTCAGGAACTTTAATCATATTTTGACTTAAGTATGGGGTCCATTCCCGTCATGATATTAGAAACGCAAAATACTTGGAGAAGCTAAAAAAAACTAGGTGTCAACCCTTATGTCATTAGGTGGGTCACCAACTGGCTCATTGATTGAACCTATACAGTAAAAATAGGGGAATCCACCTCCAACAGCAGACCCATAACCAGCGGTATTCCACATGGATCAATCCTGGGATCTCTACTGTTCAAAATCTATTTCTCCAAAGAACAAGCAAAAACTAAAGAACTCTGGCTGCGAAAGTTTGCTGATGACTGCAAACTGGGAGCAGTCAGAGAATCTCTAAATTATGTCAGTATCCTACAAGAGGGTCGTACGCAAACAGATGATTGGTGCCACAGTTGCAACCTTAAACTCAATGCAAAAAAATGTATTAGCATCCCTTTCAGTAGGGACAATGTTCCTGGTAACAACCACATCAATAGCAACACCCTAAGTATGCATTCAGTGGTGAGATACCTGGGCACACAGGTTGACAGCACCCTTACCTTTGATCACCATGTCTCCATTGTGGTAAGAAGGGCATTCTGTATTGCTCATCTTATAAGTAAAGACATTGCCTGCAGAAAAAAAGAAGTTATAACCTCCCTGTACTCTTCCCTCATCAGACCAATAATTGAGTACAATGGCCCTTTTGGTATGTACCTTTCCAAGCACCTGCAACAATTGGAGAAACCACAAAGGTTCCTCATAAGGAAAATTCAAGGTCTTCAGCATCTTTCCTATGTGAATCATTTGAAATCACTGTCACTTTATTATCTTTGATCCTTCTTTATTGGAAATGCTGCATATCTGCAAGTCAAATGGCACACTGTTTACTCACTCTAAAGACCTTAACCTGGTATGTGACATTAATAGAACCTGCTGGAGGGATACATTTGTCACCCAGAGGTTATCACACCTTTGGAAAAGACTCCCAATTCATGTCAAACAGAGCACCTCATTGGACCTCTTCAAATGCAATCTGGAAGATTGGATGGGTAACTGTAAATTCACCCCAGTGGTTCCATCTGTGTCTCTCTTGGACAGGGGCAATGGGTACTGATCATGGAAGCAAGGGTAACTTAGCTAGGCTTGTAAAGGTCCTAGGGCCATTAGCCTAGCAACTTCCTATGATACAATGAATTTAGGAGACGGGGAAAATATCCTTAAACAACATGCATGTATGATACATTTGGGAGGTGGGTGATTATGGGTAACAGCCATTTAACATGATTTTGGGAAATGGAACTGTAACCTGTACAACAAGCAATAATCATAAATTGAGAGAGAAAGACCCTGGATGACAAGCACTGATCATGAATGTGGCACAGGTAGGAAAGGGTATTAAAAAAGCACAGCTACTAATATGGTAAGGTTCCCTTTAAGATATTTTGAATGTTTGCAGTAGGAATGCTGAAATTTAGAATCATTATAATTAAACATTCGCCAGATTTAATGCAGATTCATTAGTGTGTTAATTAGTAATATTCTGGAAGCAAACTCTCATGACACTCATCATATGTGTCTGTCTTGAATTTTGAGGTATCGCATATCATTGCGCAATTCTGTCTTTAAATATTACTTTTACTGAATGTTATTTTGTGCCTAGAAATTACTGTTTGGGATAAAGTACATAAAGCCAATGGCATTGTTCATGACAAGAGGTGTCTCAGATGACATTTAAGCAATGTGGCATGAAAACATTACATTTCAATAATTTGTGGTAAATCTTTGCCAAATGAAAGCCAGGCTCATACCTCTTGCCTTTAGTAATGACATGGGATGAGATTTCACAATCATTTTTCTGGTCTGCATCATGAACTTTCTTAGATTTCTTACATGGCTAGTTCCAGACTTTTTGTCAAAATGCTGAAATCATATGAATACAGACTGAAAGCTGAGTTATAAATTTAGTAGCTTATTACATATCGGTCAAAAATTCAGTATTGTTTTGTTTTGCTGGTGTGCATCATGAAGTCTGATTTGCCATTTCACAATTTAGTCTTAAATGTGTAATTTCATAATCATTTTTTGAAATGGCATTTCCTGTCTGAAATTGCCTTCAAATGATGAGGTCACATAGATGCCATTTTTTAAATGTGACCAAAAGAAGCTGTTCAGTCCAATCTACCTCTTGGTTATCCTGAATGTAAACAATTAATGCTGGAAAAGACATCCCCTGTATTAAGAGTAATGATACCGGTATGTCTTATCTGTCTGTCTGTTTTTTATCTGTGTGTTTATTTATCTGTTTGTCTGTCCATTTGTCTGGCTTACTATCTCTCTATGAACACAGGATGTTTTATCTGCTTGTCTTTATGTACATTTATCTATCTGTCTACCTATCTATCTTTCTATCTATCTATCTACCTATCTATATATCTATCTATCTATCTATCTATCTATCTATCTATCATATGCACACTATGTGTTATCAGTCTGTTTATCTGTCTGCCTGTCTATTTATCTGTCTGTCTGCCTACCTATATATAATGAGCATAATAAGAGTTATGTCTGTCTATCTATCTATCTATCTATCTATCTATCTATCTATCTATCTGTCTATCTACCAGTTTGATCCCTCTGTCTTATTATCTATGTATCTAGTTTATTTGTTTGTGTGTTTGTTTTAATGCTGTGCTTATGCATTGTACTACAGATCAGCAGTTGCAGCCAGCCTATCCACTGTTTAGGTATAGTGAATATTAATAAATTAAACTAGGAGATTAGGAGTCCTGGGTATCATTATTATTTTAAGCAATGCAATTTTTTAGGTGGTGGTTATGAACTGCTATTAGAGGAGGGGGATTAATGATACCACCTACATTTAGAAAGAAGGTACTCTCCCCAAAAGAGTGTAAAGGGAAAAAATAATCAAAGGGAAGAAACCCTTGATTTATGCAAATATGCAAATAAATACTGTTAAGCAGTGTCGAGTCTTGCAGACCCGTTCATTTAAAGGCAGCATAAATAATTAGCTCCAAGTTCAACATGTTTTGTTAACTACAGAATAGACTGAATATTATTCCAGTAAACTTTGAGGTTAATCGGCACCCATGGGGATTGGTAGATGCCAGATAACTGTAGTTTCTGGTTGCTTGAGAGTTACTATTAAAAATAGGCTTTACTAGTACTGTACTCTATACTAATTATTTGGTTTGACTTGTTCTTAGGTTGGGGAGAAAGGGAATTTATTTATTAAACTCTAAAACTCTAAAAATGTAAGGTATGTGTCTGTGGGGGGGTGGCAGAATGTGCAACGCATGAAAATTATACTGTATTTCTTCGATTTTATTTCTGGTTGCTTGAGTTCTGATTAACTGAGAGTTTACTATAGATATATATATATATATATATATATATATATATTCTGTCAATTCATATACTTTAGTTGTCATTGTAGGGAAAGCAAAGATTAGTAATACAGTTGTAAGATGACCGCTGCAGGGGATACTTAAAAATTCACAGCACAGCCATTTGTCATTACCTCATATATGCAGAACACTTAAATAAAGTGCCATGGACATTTGATAGAATTCTTTCCAAATCACCCTGGCAAAATAACTGATTGCAGATCTTACAGAAGTGCATATATAATTATTTATGTAATGCTGCTTAGGTTATATGATATATAGCAATATATATGAAGTAAAATGTTTTTGTTACTTATAGTGTGATCACTTTTATATGAATGTAAATTTGCCTGTGCCACAAGTGATAATTCAATAAAGTTGTTTGGAAAAAAAAAAGAGAACTGCATATATAATTAGCATTGTGTTATGCTACATTGCGTTATGCTATTAGACAAATATATAGCTGCTGTTTGCCTTTTTTTAATTGTAATGATGTAACTTCTGTAGGATGGTTAAAGGACTCTGTTACATCTCTGGAACCAATGTAGTGAATGAGATGCAATGAGAAAACATAATAAAAGTCGACTTACTGTAACACATAAATGCATTAACAATTAAAAATATGTCATTTTGCAACATACCAAGTATTTAGTAACTTCAGCTATATAGACTATATAGTTTTATTTGGAAAAAACAGTTACAACTGACCTTACTTATTAGATTTAGTGGTTTACTAATTCTACAGTGATTAATGAATGCTGCTTCAGAATATGTATTCCCACTGCAGCTATATTATGCTGTATATTCTGAATATTTTGGCATAGATTAATAAATAATGCATACCTTAAGGTAAATGAGCTACACCTTGTAAGGTACTGGCTACTTTTTTCTGCACTTCTCTGACTTCCTATGTTTAGATATGGGTATGTTTGATGGCACACAAGTTGTTCACATCCTTTTCTTCTGTCAGTCATGTTGATTGTAAGATAAATAATTAACCCTGTCCATCATCATAGGGTATACTTTCCCATCTGTTTTACAGGAAATGAAGAAAAAAAAAAGAGTAGTCATATAAATATGTAGACTTACAGTTATATGCCAGAGTGCTACTGCCAAGGACTTATGATTATGTTTTCAGTTTTAATTTGACAATGTAAAAAATAGATGTAAAGCCTAGAATTATGCTTGGATGTTCTCAATGTTTTTCTTAATATAGTTATTGATTCTCAAATACAGAGACACATACGCACACACACACACACACACACACACACACACACACACACACACACACACACACACACACACACACACACACACACACACACACACACACACTACATAGATAGATAAATAGACATAGATAGGTAGATAGATAGATAGATAGATAGATAGATAGATAGATAGATAGATAGATAGATAGATAGATAGATAGATGAATATTTTCTAAAAGCATTTTGGAAGCCCCATAGCATTAAAGAAAAGAATGCTTAAACAAGACTTAAAGGCAGCCATTTTCATATATGATAACCTGCAAACAAAATTTTTTAAGGGTCATTCATTTCTAAGTATGCAGTGTTATGACTTAAGAAACCAGATTCTACAAAGCTGTATGGTCACTTGCACTGAATGGTCAAGTGAGTTTGGAAGAAACATGACAGAAGCTCTCTGGAAAAATGTGACATCCTAATACTATAATAGAAGTATAATGGATAACTGTATCCAGTGTAGGATTGTGAATTATTGCATCCCAACACAGGTGCTCCCTAATGAAAAGTGATCACTGTCTGCTATTAGACATAATGTCAAGCCGAAGAATCAATCCTATTAGGGAAGTGGTGTGGCTAGATTGCCTTTAACTGAGCAGAATTGCAATCAGTTATACAGGTATTTGAAAAAAAATATTTCTTGTAATTAGCTGTCTGAAATCAGTAATATAGTCAAACTATGCAGGAAACTAATGATATTGTGTTTAAATTATTAATACTCAATTTCCTAAAAAATAAGAAGTCAGGCAACTGTGCAGTGAGTGAAAGTAAACATTTTCATTTAGTTTCTGTTGTAGTAATTATTAAAGAACAGACTTAGCAATGTTCATTTATATAACATGCAGTCTCTTATTTTAACTGGATAAAGGCCAGGTATAGAGCTGCACTTAATAAAGTTCTAGATTGCTATTGAAAAATGTAATGACTTTCAATTTGTATGGTGACTGAATGCTCTGGAGAAATCTATAGCACTGACTAGCCTTCAACTCTTGTTCTGTACCCATTGTGACTTTTTTTGCATTGCAGTTAGTACAAATATGAAAACAAATGTAAAGCCTTCAAGGACAGTCTTATAAATATACAGATTTGCAGTTGTATGCCAGAGTGTTACTATGTGACTATGTTTTCCATTTGAATTTGACAACATGGAAACAGGCACAGAGATTAATATTTTGCTTGGATGTTCTTAATAGTTTTCTTAGTATGGTAAATTAGTTTTTTGAACTTATATTAAAATTATTAACTCATACATACAATTAGACACCGAACCATTCTTCTCTACTACTGATGTCTATGACGTGTTTGTGCTTACAAGTCCATGCTTAACACCTACTGTTGCAGTGGTCACTCACAATGTCCCTTCTGTAAGTCTGTTAGCCACTGAGCTAGGAGAAATATGAGTGTGCACAGGGTGGGGGTTACATTACCTTTAACCAGCACAGGAATATACACACACACACACACACACACACACACACACACACACACACACACACACACACACACACACACACGCACACACACACACACACACACACACACACACACACACACACACACCCACACACACACACACACACACACACACACACGCACGCACACACACCCACACACACACACACACACACACACACACACACACACACACACACACACACACACACACACACACACACACACAGTATATTCTTCAATGACTTTTATTTAATACAGCTACTCAGAAAAATTTTTTCACATAAATGAGCCTCACAGATGTCTCTGGTAGTTAGTGGACTGCTTGAATTAAACAGTCTTTTGTTAATCATTCACTGGATATCCTGGGCCTAAGTGCAAATCTTCCATTACTTCTGTTGTTTTATACACTGGAAGAAACGTGAGAGGTCTAATGTTTTAACTAAAGGCATCACAAGAGAAAAGTATCAGCCAATGCTGTAGCAGACTCACATCTCATGATATGGGAGGGATAAAGTCCTGACTTCTGCCTAGGCAAACTGTGTTTGCCCAGTGGAGTATGTGCTGGAGAGACTGGGCTAGAGGGGATAGTAGTGAGTGGTCAGTGCTGGATCACCCATCTTGGACAGAGATAGACTGTCTAGGCTCACTGCAGCAACAGCAATGCAAGCTTCATAGTGCAAGTGGTCTTGGTCTGTAGGCTATCTATGAGTAGAAGTGCCATATCTCTCAACCTCTTAGCACAACAAATCTGGACAAAGCTCATCATAATGGGGGACAAAGGGCCAAAATAGGGACACATTTTATATATTGCTTTTATAAACTTAGAAAGTTGCTAGAATAACAAGGTTTGTGTTAGCATGCATTTTCTGAATCATATGAAGTCTGAAACTCAAATACATATCATTATTTGGTTACTTTAATCCTTAAATCATCCTAGTGATTTGTCAAAAAAAACACATTTTTTATGAGGAACAGACCAAAAATATGAGGCAAAAATCTGCACATTCTGCGAAAATCTGTAAAGTTGAGAGGTATGAGAAGGTAGCCATTGTGAAGATTGTGAGGCTTCCACAAGGCAATAGGGATTAGGGCAGACTTTGCAGCTGCAGTACAGCTTCCACCAGCATTCTCGATCTCCTCACCAGCCCCATGTATGTGCCAGACTGAGTCTGAGGAGGCTAAGGCAGCTAGAGTACACCTGCTGAATAAAGAGAGGAGATGGTAGCAGTTGAATTTCATCTGCGGATTGCTAGGTAGGTAGGTAGGTGAGGAGGATGAAGTGCAATTTAAAATTCCATGAAAAAAATGTCAGAGGCATAAAATCTGCAAGCTTTTTAGTTCAAGTTATGGTCTTCTGCAGTTTCTTCTTCATTTCAAATTAAAAACTGGTAATCTTAGAATTATTTTGCTAGGGAAACTGAACTAAATTAAACAAATATATATTATAGATGATAAAATCAAAAGCAGAGGCACTTGGAGTATCTTTTGCTTCAAACATATATTTTAATTTCTTAAACTTTAAAAAATAAACAAAACAGTGATAGGATTAGGTGTACTAAAGGAACAGATTAACCTGTAATTCAGCCTAACAGCTCCTGTTACTCCTACAGATAGGATGAGGATTCTGTATTCCACCCCACAGGCTGATATATGCTGTGTTACCCATTCTCTGTTTTGTGCCTCGCTCACATACACAGTTATAGCAGAGATGGTATTGCTTCTTTGGTACCAATAATAGTAGTTAAACTACACCTAATTCTGGAACTTCCCATACTATACAGTCACTATACAGTCACTCTCCCAGACTGAATACCAGTACCAAATTACCTGGTGTGGTATCTAGGATCAGTAAACTTTCCTTTTTTAACTCTCGATATGCCCTCGGTTTCTGCTGATCTTTTGATTTGTGACTTCCATATGCGTGAAGTTGATAAGTCTGTAAGAGAGACATCAGTACAAGAAACTCCCATTCCTGTGTTGGCTGTTAAGCAGACTGAATGGATGCCTCATACTTGGAAGGCTGATCCGTGGGTGTTTGGGAATAAGATGTCAGTGTCCTGTATATATGCTGTTCTTTTTTCAAGATTGATTATTGTATGTTTGTCAAACACCATATTAGCCCAAAGTTTTAACTCCCGTTAAATCGTTTTTCTCAGGGAGCAAACATAGGCTCTTATTTACAGTACTTAAAAAAAGTGAAATCTTGGTATTTTATCAATGATTTGTCAAAGCAATTTCCAGTCATTGTCATGATTCCATTATATATATTATATAGTATATAGCATGATTCCATTATATATTATATAGTATATATGACATGTTATGTTGTTTTTATGGTATCTATATATGCAAAATGAAAATGTATTTTAAGTACAGAACACTCAATAAACTGACAGCAATATAAGCACTAAATATAAGAATACATTCAATTATGGTGAATGAGTGCACTGGTGTAAAATGCCAGACTCTAATGAAAATCGCATAATTTTTCCAATAATTAGAGAGCACAGAATTGGGATTTACTAATACTTTCATGGAAAAGTGGAGAATAAGTCTCCTTAGGAATACATTTCCAAACTGATACAGACAACTTATTAAGTTTAGCATTCAGATAGAAACATGGCTGTGAACCTGTAAATGTCTGAGCTACGGTTCCGGAATCATCTTGAGATGGCAAGCCTTGTACAAAACCCAACTCAGCCTTTTCTTAATGATATCAAAGGGCAATTTTCTGGATGCACCCTTAGACCAAAGCCTAGAGTTTGGACCATTTCTTGTAAAGCTGTAATAGGGCTAGAACAAAAGGGAAAAATACAATGAAGTGTATCAAATCAGCTTTTCGCCTCTTTGGAACCAGCATTTTTTTTTTAAATTATCTTAGCGTTTTATGAAAGCACACAAGACAAAAGTATGGTAAAACAGACATGAGCAGAGATAATAACCAAAATGGACATGTAGTTCAAGAAAGCAACCACAGCAAAAAAGACTTGCTCTTCTTTTTATAATCAGTGATGCTACTTTTGATCATGGGTTTCAGGTGGTTACTCCATGCTGTAGAAAGTTTTACCCTGGCCACAACATAGCTGTTTTGGAGAATAACACTACATAGGTTCGATAAGTAGCACCAATAGGATATGCAGCTTAGAAATTTCTCCATACCCATCAAGAGATCAGACTCACTTGTATCTTCCCTTAATTAATTAATTAATTAATTAATTAATTAATTAATTAAATAATTACTTAAACAGATATAGGACAATTAAATATACAATATGTATCTCTGATGAAAAGAGGAAAGATGGCTTTAATCAAGAATCTTCCTACCACTATAAAAGGATGACCATTAGGAAAACATTCTACACCTCTACAACTTAAACCACTTTATCAAAACAAAGAACTCATTATTTTAGCACTACACTAATTAAATGCTTGTTAACATGGTACAACTTTATGGTAAGCACTTCTGCAAGATGCCAAACTGGATTTCCTTATTCACAGAACCCAAGTTTTTGTATTTTGTTAGTGAAGTGACATTAACAGTGCACCTGCTGACCTTTTTAGTTGTTGTTTATTTCGGCTTTTCCCGGTTAGCCACAGCGGAACTCCAGTTCGCTAATGATTAGCAGTTGATTTTTTATGTGCTGAGTTGCCAGTCCTGACGCACAACCTTCAACTAAAGTACGCCCATTCACGTATGTCTCCAGTGGAGACTCTCCACGCAGAAGACGCTCTAGCTGAGAGTCGAACCGGACAGCGTCGTACTGTGAGGCGACAACGCTACCGCAGCACCACCACCGCGGATCTTTCTAGTATGTTCAGTGTATTCACATCTGTCTTTTTTCTCTCTTCTAAGCTTACATCCTGCATTTCGGTAGAGTCCTCAGTGCTTACAAAGTCTGAATATCTCTTTCAAGTAAAGATCAGGCCTGTGTTTCTTCTAAACAAAGGTGGGCTTAAAGCATTTCTGATTATGAAATCCTTCTGCTTCAGGACAGGTTACTGCTCTTGAGATGGACACATTTATTTCCACATTCAAGCACAGAAAATATTAACTGCAAAGTGTTTCTTCAAATACCTAGGCTTTGTGTCCTCATCTGCCCAAATTCATTGCAAGTCTGCATGTGAGAAATGTTCAGTGTTGCATCAGAAACATTTGAAATGAGAGTTTGTCGTCTCTCAAGTATGACCTTCTAACAATTACAACCATAAAAAGTAGTCTGTGGAGGCACAGATCTTCATTAACCAAAGACCACCCAGAAAATGATTGCAGAATCATTAGAGTATACAAGGAGGCACATCTTCAGATCCTAAAAATTTGCTGCCTATAATCTGAAGTAGCAACATATCTGTCATAAAGAGGTATTGAATATCTACCAGTCACTGAAAAGGATTCATTCAGTCCTAAATCTCTGGACTAATCAGAGTGCTACAGGCAAAATAACAGTAAATGCAGGTGTAAGTGTAGGGCTGGACTACAGATGACCCTGGGTTCAAGTACAGGGTCTGCAACTTTTGTTAGAATGGGAAGTTGACATAATGTTTAAGGTGTTTACTTTACAGATACAAGATGCAGCATTTGATTCTCACATGGGCTAATCAACTAGTCTTAAAATGACCCATAAGGACAGTTTGCCTAGTACTAGTGTATGACATAGGGACCTAAGAACCTAGGAACTTTTTAGACCTGAGCCGTGACACTTGCATAAAGTACTGTGTTCTGCAGTTTGTATACTTAGATTGGTAGGGGTTCCAGTCTCACTGCAGTCTACTGTGTGTGTGTGTGTGTGTGTGTGTGTGTGTGTGTGTGTGTGTGTGTGTGTGTGTGTGTGAGTGTGTGTGTGTGTGTGTGTGTGTGTGTGTGTGTGTGTGTGTGTGTGTGTGTGTGTGTGTGTGTGTGTGTGTGTGTGTATGTGAGCTGTTGCTTAACATTACAAAGAGCGTTTGGTTGAAGGTTGACATAATGGTTATGTCGTTTGCCTTACAGACTCAAAGTATGTGGTTTGATTTGTACTTTGTGAAGCATGGCTAGGCTTAAAACGTCCCCCTGGGGACAATAGCCAGAAATCCCCATAAATAATCTAGATGCGCACCAATCCTGTGTATGCAAATTGGTGATTACTGTCCAGTGAAAACATTTCAGATGTTCTTACCTCTTTAGGCCATAGATATCGCAAGTCAACAAAAATTCTAAGCAGAGAAGTCTTCAATGTCTAGTAACTAGATGAAATAGACTGATGTTTCTCATGAAGACACAAGAATCATACAAGGTCATCCAGGTTTGAATATGCTTGCCTCCCACCTGAGGCACCTGCTTGGATGACCAATACTTTTTTCATAATTTGGAAAGCAAGCCTTTTTTCTATGCATTCCATTTATCCCCTTCGACTTTAAAGATATTTTAATGGTGAGAGAAGAAATAAATAAATTTCATCCTTATAGCTATTTATTAGCAATATCAGATATATTTTTCTCCTTTATTACAAATGTCGGATGCCGACCCCACGATTCACATCAAGGCTTTAATCCAACAAGTAGTCAGAGTACTACATGCAAATCTCAAACATCACATTACAACTTCATAGAAGACCATGGGTAATAATTAATGTGCATATTTTTTTCTACAAGTTTTTTCTTTCCGAATAAGGCTACACATCCCACCACCAGAAAAGGATGCTTCTTTAAATGAGCAAGAATTTCTGTTTGGTGTTAGTGTACCTCTTAAATGGAGTCAATTTACTTATCCACTATTACGTTTGGTCCAGTGGATCATCTTGCATTTTGATATTTTGTTTGATGCTTTTTGGCTTAGTGCTGTGTAACATTTCACTTGTACGCAGTCATCTCCAGTATATCTATATGTTCTCTTATAGTTCTTCATGCTTCTTTTTTTCTGGGGGGTGTAACATGAAATCTGAGACAGGTGAAATAGCTTCACCTTCTTTTGAGCATTTTAGTTCATTGGCATTTAGGTGTCCAATATGGAAAATATGTTTAGGTAGTAGCTACCACAACAAGAAGGATGTCTGAATTGCAGGTCTTGATATGCAAAGAAATGCACACAATTATCGACAAGGACAGAGTGACTCAAAATAAATTTCTCCTTTATTGTTGTTCATAGGCATATGCTAGGCAGTCAGTCTGCAGTCTATTACAAGATTAGTGAATAAATAAAACTACGAAAAGAAAACACACAGAGCCAATACTGACTGCCACGATTTTACTGGTGTCTCCTGGTACCTCGGCTACTGCCTTCATGGGATAATTGCTTACACCAATTGCAGTCATTCATATACAGAAACTTGAATTACCTTCGATTAACCTTAAAGTGCAAGTGCATAAACGCATACACAAATTATTTCAATTACAAATTCCAATCTACATGCAAGGCACTAGACGTGTGTATAAAAACTTCCATATAAGATATGTAAACCTATCCCATCATACAATTTCATACTTTTAAACATTAAGATTTAATTCTAAATTCATGCCCTTGGGATACAAGGTGTCATAACTAATAATAAATCTAGCCTACAAAAGTAATACATTGGCAATGAAATCATCCCCATGTACATAATTTAAAAAATTTAAATGGGACAAAAATCAACAGTAGGACTTATAGTACATTCAGCAATTTTAATTGTGGCACTTGTGGGGTGGTTTATGTAATTGGATGCAGTTGTACCCCCACCAGATGGTACACAGGACAAACAAAAAGAGCAGACAAAAAATGTATCATGGAACATTTGGGGGACATTAGGCATAAGAGGGTCGATAGCTCTGTAGCTTACCATTTTCATGTAGCCCATGGGGGGTCTGAGGCGAGCCTGGTTTACAGTGTTCTAGCTAAACCCAATTATGTACAAGCGGGTGATTTCATTATCAATTGATTACGTTTGGAGGCTAGATTTATTATTAATTATGGCACCCTGTATCCCAAGGGCATGAATTTATTATTAAATCTTAATGTTTAAAAGTATGAAATTGTATGATGGGATAGGTTTACGTATCCTGTATGGAAGTTTTTATGCACGTCTAGTGCCTTGCATGTAGATTGGAATTTGTAGTTGAAAGAATTTTGTATGTGTTTATGCACTTGCACTTTAAGGTTAATTGAAGGTAATTAAAGTGTCTGTATATGAATGATGGCAATTGGTGTAAGCAATTATCCCATGAAGGCAGTAACCGAAGTACCAGGAGGCACCAGCAAAATCGTGGCAGTCAGTATTGGCTCTGTGTGTTTTCTTTTCATACTTTTATTTATTCATTTATCATTTTGGTTGGTTATTTATGTATTACAAGATTAGGTAATAACCACAAGTCATAATTAGACCCATGAATTTGCATTCTTAGGGTGAAGATTGTTACCAATATGCCAACCTTCAGCTTTTATGATTTCAACAGCAAAACTTCCTTTATAAACAATAAAAAAAGAAAGCGATTGTTGGTTTATACAATTAAACAAACTCTGAGGGAGTTTAGTCATCAGACAGAATTCATTTAAAGAGAATGAGGTTGTCCCATCACTTATTATATCTTTTCAAAGTTGTTGTTTCATTATATTAGTTTCTGACATAATTAGAGCTGGATTGCTGAGATTAAGGCCCACACAACCACATCAAAGCATACAATTTTGATTTCTCTCTTCCTATTAAAAGGCTATAGTATTTATTTATTTAGTTAGTTTACATTTGTTAACTGGGTTAGTCCGACTGAGCAAGTTGCCCCTTTTTAGCGAAGGCCTGAGGATAAAAGCTCCAAAAATAGTACATTTAATAAAAGTGATAAAATTAACAGAGTGTACAGGCTAAACATAATATTAAAACACGTACAATATTTCAGTATGCATATTCACACTTTCTGTAATAAGCATAAGTGAGATGTTCAGTTTGGAAGTATTGCAGGATGTCACATCTGTTCTTTATTGAAAGTTATATACTAGCTCAGTTACCTAGTTAATGTAGATTTAAACATTTACTGGTAAAAATATAAACAGAACACTACACTTTGTCTGAGAGGTGTCACTGCTTGGTATAGCTCCTTACATTTGTAAAATTCCTGTTGCAATGATCCTTATGAAAAAATACAATACAGTTGTATAATAAATTCACACTAACAATATATGTTGAAAAAAAACAGGATAACTTAACATGGAAAGCCAATCCCTCTGCTGGTCTGGTGATCTCAGTATATGGTTAGCTCTGCACTATTTATATACCTCTTTGGCTACTATTGTTTTTGATAATTTTGTGATGGTTCATCGGTTTATAGGTGTGTACTAGGCTAATGGCCCTGGAGCCTTTACAAGCCTAGCCCATAGGATTACCCTGCCATCGTGCCACCCAATCTTAGTTCCCAGTGCCTCTGTCGAGTAATGCCATCAGGGTGAATTTTCTATTTTCCATCCACTCATCAAGAGTTCTCTTGAAGAGGGCCAGTGAGGTGCTCTGTTTGACATGTATGGAAAGTCTGTTCCATAGCATGGGCAGCCTCAGGGTTATGAACCTGTCCCTACAGCATGTTCTGTTGATTGTGGTAATGAGGTTGAGGTCTCTGGAATGTGTGGTGTGGAGGGATCGGGCTTTCTTTAGATGTAGCATTTCTAACAGAGCTGGGTCAGACATGGCTTTGTAAGTCAAGCAGAGATTGCCTCTAAGTAGGTGATATGAGACAGAGAATAGTTGGAGTTTTTGGAGTCTGTCCATATAGGACAAGTGTTTAAGGCCTAGGATCCTCTTTGTGAGGTACTTTTGCAGCCTTTCCAGTTGTTGCAGGTGTCTAGTGAGGTACATACCAAATGGGGCATTGTACTTGATGATTGGCCTAATGAGGGAAGAGTAGAGGGAGACAATGACCTCTTTCTTCCTGGATGCAAAACCCTTAGTAATGATATGTGCCACATAGAAAGACTTACCGACCACAGTGACAATGTGGTGGCCAAAAGACAGGTTGCTGTCAGCCTGTGTTCATAGATCTCTTATAATGCCTTCTGTAGTCAGTGGGCTACCATCAATGTGGTAATTCATGTGAACTGGGTTTTTCACAAAGGGGATGACGACACATTTTTTGGTATTGAGCTGAAGGCTATGGTTCTGACACCAGTCATTGATCTCAGTGAGGCCTTTCTGTAGGATGTCAAAATCACTTGGGGAATTAATAATGGCTCCCAACTTACAATTGTCTGCAAACTTTGTCAGCCAGAGTCCCATCATGTTGGCCTGGACTTCTGAGAAGTAGATACCAAACAAAAGAGAAGACCCAGGACCGATCCCTGTGGGACTCCACACATGACTGGTCTGCAGTCTGACTTGGAGTCAACTACTTTCACACTGTGGGTTCTATCTGAGAGCCAGTTTACAACCCACCTAGTGATATAGGTGTCGATGCCTTGCTTAGTGAGTTTTTCTATGATTCCTGAGTGGGGAATGGTATTAAAGGCCTTGGCCAGATCAAGGTAGGCTGTATTACCTCTAGTGGGCATAAGAACAAGCTGGTCCAGGGCATTGGAATTAATGAATTCCAGGAAATGTTGAATTGTCTCTTCCCACATGGGTAATCCCTGATAAGGATGTAGGCTATAACAAAATATATAAGCTAAAGTATTTGAATTTATATATATATATATATATATATATATATATATATATATATATATGTATCTGTGTGTGTGTGTGTGTGTGTGTGTGTGTGTGTGTGTGTGTGTGTGTGTGTGTGTGTGTGTGTGTGTGTGTGTGTGTGTGTGTGTGTGTGTGTGTGTGTGTGTGTGTGTGTGTGTGTATGTGTGTGTGTCTACTTCTCTTACGTTCATCCACAGCTCTGGTGATTGACTCAAAGAAGTCAACCAAGTTGAGCAGGCATGATCTACCCTTCACAAAACCAAACTGTGTGGGATCCTGAGTTTGGAGATTCCCTATATCCTTGTTTATTAGGTCCATGATGATGCATTCCATAGCTTTGCATATCAAACTTGCCAGGCTAATGGGGTAATAGATCCCAGTGGCCGTAGTTGTTCCTCCCTTGTGGAGAAGGATGAATATAGTAGTGCACCATTCAATAGGGACAAAGCCTGAGGTGAGGCTGTGATTGAACAGGGCAGACAGGTGAGGTGTCAGTTCACTCTGTAGTTCATGTAGAACACAGCCAGGGATATTGTCAGGTCCCATAGAAGCTGTATTCTTGGCCTTGGACAGTGCTGTTTTAACCTGTGCAGCAGTAATACTGGGTGCCTGGCAATCTAGTGGTATTGCGATTGGTCCTTTGGGGGGATATATATATATATATATATATATATATATATATATATATATATATATATATATATATATATATCTGTATGTGTGTGTGCGTCTACTTCTTCTCTTAGAAAACACACTTTACTGAACAGCAGACAGCCAAACCCATTTTAACAAAAGTGCACTTAAACAAAAATGCACTTTTATGAAGAACAGTTTAACGAAGCACGGTTAGCGGGTTCCAGGATCCTGTGTTAGTATAGGTGTGTTCATTTGTATTTGCTGCTGAGCTTTTTATGGGAGGGGAACCTATAGTGTTGAGAGAACGTGTTGTATAGATCACAGTACAGTGGGGATAAGGAAATATACCCTTTACCCCACTCTGGTGCGATCTTGGAGTTAGTAATTATAAGTAGCAGGGGGCCCTTGAAAAATGTGTTTGCAGTATTTTTTTTTGTTTGTTTTAGCGGTTTGATAAACTGTTGTTCGAGAAAATGCATTTTGATTTATGTGCACTTTTGCTAATGTGGGTTTGGCTGTCTGTTATTTGGTAAAAGTGTGTTTTCAAGAGAAGTAGATATACATATATATATATATATATGTATATATATATATATATATATATATATATATATATATATATATATATATATATATATAATATGTAGTTTGTGAAGTCTAGGCAATTTTCATAACACTAAATTCAAATACTTTAGCTTATACATTTTGTGATAGCCTACATCCTTATCAGGGATTACCCATTTGGGATGAGACAATTCAATAATGTATAAGTTAACGATAGACAGTAATTCCATTAATGAAAATACAAATGCTACAGACAAGTGAAAAGCAGAGCTAACTTCCTACAGCTGATGAATTAGAGCTGAATGGAATGATACATTTATGATTCACTTTATTAAAGGCTTTTACTGATGGGACAAGTGTAATTAGCACTGCATAATTACTTATTAATCTTCATATTTGTAAGGAATACAGTATTTATGAAGTATGTGCAACAACACTATATACTGCTCCATGATAAAACATCGGTGCAGCTATAATTCATTTAATCCACATACAGCTCATACTGCGGTTATCAGTTACATTACAGAACTACTTTCTGAAAATAGTGACATGGACATTTTTCTTTAAAGATGAAAATGTCTTTGGGGGGCCACTTTGTAAAGAAAAAAAGAGACAATTGCAGAGGTTTCCATGCTCATCTTATCAGGAGGCATTTCACTTTCCATGGCAAAAAGCAAATTTTTTTAGGTGTTATTTTACTCCAGATGCCAGCTTGCACTACTTTTGGATTCAGAACAAGATACCACATCTTTTTCTAAATATTTCCATATTTTGATGTGCTGTTAATATTTCTTGAACTTTTGCCCAGCAAAGAGAACAGAGGGACCACAGTTTGTTTTTCCTTTCTTACTTCATCTTCCTGAGACCAGATCTCAGAATAATAATAATGAATGGGACTTCTCCTTTGAGATATGGGTGGTTTACATTAGTGGCTGGGAGATCAGCCAGTGAAAGTGAAATATTAGAAATAATTATCATAATTACTCAAATGTGCACCCTCAGGAGGGAAGTCCTGTGAGAAATAATTATGGATGTGGATAGACATTTTGTTTGGTCCTTCCCCTGTTTTTGGTCTTATTCCCAGATTACAGAAGTCGGCAAGTTAGCAAAAATGCTACAAATGTTACACGTTACTGAACTAAGCAAGCATACTGTGCTTATATTATCAAAAAAAAAAAAAAAAAAAAATATTTCAGGAGCAGTATATGATGATAGGCACTTTAGGTATTTTTTATGAGTGATGTTTGCTCAAGATTTATTTATTTATGTTATTTATTCTACATTAAATTATATCATGACACTGGAATATCAAAACAGCGGCTGAAGCTATTCAGATATATTTTGTTTTCCAGTTGTCTATTGTGCAATGCTAATGTTATTCATCCACAATGGAACTCGCTCATCATGATTTATCACATGGAAGGATTTCAACATTTGGGATCCATTATATAGCAATTTATAGAGTAGCTGTTTCCTTTTGAGTCATTTTACAAACTCTGACAGCTATGCATAAATATCAATAAATGGTCACTACCCCAATAAATAAATAAGTGCTGAAAGCACTCTACTGCAGTCTAAGTCATATGACTTTCTTGATTTCTTGAATTAATTTCTTTCGGTCTCTTGGCGGTGAAATGTGCATGCTTGTGGAAGGCAAGGCATGGCTGAATATCTTCCATGTGATGCCACTGAACCAAAATGCATTCAGCAAATGTTTTACACATAAGATGCTATATTGAATTTAGGATGTACTTAAGGTAACAGATTATGGGTACTTAGAGTTTCATCCCCAACCCCCAGCTGTATAAATGCAGATTAAGAATGATTCGCATTAAATGTTCTAGAATCGCATTTGTCAGGACTTTGAATATAACTTAATGTACGTGCTGCATTACAGTCTGCAAAAAGGCAGCATGTTTCCTTTTACTTGGTAAGCTGTTGATAAAAAATAAAGACAGTAATTCTTTGTGAATTGTTGGTAGTAACTTTATCATGGTCAGTTACAGAGTTTAATGCATTTGTGACTATAAATGTAAAGTACGTAATATATGTATTGTAACACTGTAAATGTTCACTGCATGGCCTACTTTTAAGTGAACTTCTACAGGTTGTTATTTTCAGTTATCTTACTGCATGTATGTGTGAAGGCATATGTGTGTGTGTATGTGTGTGTGTGTGTGTGTGTGTGTGTGTGTGTGTGTGTGTGTGTGTGTGTGAGAGTGTGTGTGTGTTTGTGGGGGGGGCACATATATGTATGCGTATATCCGTGTGTGTGTGTGTGTGTGTGTGTGTGTGTGTGTGTGTGTGTGTGTGTGTGTGTGTGTGTGTTTGTAAATACTAATTATGCAACTCAACTTTTATCATTCCAAATTAGAAATTCTTCTGGAAAGTTGAAAAAATCTATCTGCTGGGGCTAAACTAGAGAAAGGCAGAGTTGTTATGACTTTTTTGATGTGTATTATTAGAATGCATTTGTTTGGCTTAGTAAACAAATAATATAGTTTCTTGAACTCTGTTAGTCCAAGTGGCTATCTGGAGAATTTTTTTGGCTTTAGAGTAAGACAGTATCTCTTTAAATGCTTCCATGTTTTGATTTGCTTTAAATATTTCTTGAAGTGTTGCCCAGTAAAAGTGAACAGATGGGACACTGTTTCTTTTTTTTCCCCTCCTTTGCTTCTTTATTCTAAGACCAGAGCTCATAAACAAGGATGAACATGGACTCTCCTTCGAGATTTGGGGTTTACTTTAGTGGCTGGGAGATCAGCCAATGAAAGTGAAATACCATAAATAATTACCATAATTACCCAAATGTACCCCCTTGGGATGGAAGTCCAGTGAGAAGCCATTATACTGAACATGGATAGACTCTCTTTCTGTCTCTGCTTCCATCCTGGCTCTTTCCCAAGTCTTGGATTTCAGCATCAGCAGCATTACAAATGTCATTCCGGTTGGCATAAGGAAGTATATGAAGTGCAGGCTATAAATAAATAATTAAAATAAAATATATATAAATAAAAATAACTAACTACATAGCATAACTTGTGGCAGCAGATGCCAAATGGCTAGGTCACCATAATTATTATATATACATCTAAATGACCAGTAGTCGAGTCAGACATTAGAAGACTACTTTTTTTTTGGTAATTTTAATTCTTTTCATTTTGTTATAACATGCTTGACAAAGCTGTATGTAATAATCTTAAACTGTGACTTCCCTTACTTGTAAAGGATTAAATGGAATAATGCAGCCTATTGTTGTCCTAAAAAATCTACTATGTGTCAACTTAATTTACACTCGCAAACACACACACACACACACACACACACACACACACACACACACACACACACACAATATATATATATATATATATAGATAGATAATATATTTATTTATTTACTTAGATATGCAAATCTTAATATGATAGTTATTGTGCCTTTAAACGATGGCTCATTGACTACAAACGAAGCAGTTAAGCATGTCTATGACTTAAGCATTTAGACCTAACTGATGCAAAATGCCAATTAAGGCACAGACACCATGGTATCTAAATAACTGAAAAAATCAGAAAGGGAGAAGTTTTAAATAATGCAATGCATTAATTTTTATAATAGCATTCTATTATTTTCAATTCAGCATGTCCAATGAAATAATGAAACATATAATAATAAATTATCTAGTGCAAATGCATAAATAAGGATTTAACAGGAAAGCTAAACTAGAAATTGCTTCTTTAATAATTCACATATATTCATTTTTTGTATTTATCCCTAAGAACAGGCCACATAGATCTTTTTCCATAGACAGATATTTTCTCAAATTTTCCTGTGAATTTGATAATTTTTGTGAAATTAAAAAGTTAGACCTGGTGAGCCATTTTTAATTGTTAAAATATGGATATAAGTGCAATCAAATAGTAGATTACATTGTTTTCACTATGAAAGTTCTTCTAAATTCTCTCAATACATCATATGTACAATTCTATATATAATTTACAACTGTTTAGTGATATGATGTACTCTATAATGTTCTTTATTACATGGAGCTTTTCTCCCCAGGCCTCCACTGAAAAAGGACACATGTCCAGCTGGACTTTCCCGATAAACAAATGTAAAATAAATAAATAAATGTCATTTATACAGGTCAGCAAGTTTCTATTCCCTGAGTGACAGTTGCCCAGGTCACAAGATGCCAAAGACTGCTGTTGCGTTTTTGAGTTTCAGCAATTTGAATCTTTTTATTGGTCCTCTGTTTTTTGTCTCTCAAGGTTTAGTAGAGGAATTGTTCATTATGCCTGAGAAGTGAAGTTGCATTCAAATGGGAAAATATTACCACTGAGGTTTAATATCTGTAACTTTAGTGTGTATCAAATTCTTAATTATATGTTTGAGGTCAGCAGTGTTGTTTTTCTTACACTGACATGAGTAAGTTAATTTAGCTATAGCAGCACAGATGATTAAATGTCGATTATACTGACTCAACTATTACAGTTTAAACAGTCCAGAGGTGAAGATTAAGAGACATGGCTTTTGATGTCCAGAAACATAAGAAGAATCTAACAGCAATGTATGAAGGAAGAACAATATACTGATGACTGCCATCATTTTGGTTACTGAAAGAAGGTAAACAATGTGGGAACTGGAAAAGCCCTGCGGATGAGAAAATGTTCCTGTGGTGCTGTAGGAGCACTAGCCAGATTTTGTTTTACCATTTGTAGACCATAGAGAAAGGCCTATAATTTTACTTATGGGGAAGGTGTGCAGACAGTAAGCTCAGTAGCACCCAGACTAATACAATCAGGATAACGGGTTCCTATCGTGTGATCAAAAATTGTAAACGGCGAACGCATATTGAGCAAACCCGATTGGTCAAAGCATTGAAATGTCACGCGCATAACATGGAAATCGCAGTAGGGAATATTTTCCCTTTACTTCAATGCAGTGCGATCTCAGAGTAAGAATATTTAAGTAGCGGGGATGTTGGGGGATCGTTTAGGTAAGTATAGTTTTTTTATGTTTATTTTTTTATTATATTTTCGAAATTTCAAACATCGCTCATATGGTGTCGACCATATGGTGTTCGATGTCTGAAACTTTTGAAAATATAATGTAGATCCTTAGATAACTGACTATGGGAGGGTGAATCATTTAGAAATCACAAATCCATAATATTTATTTACATGCATCCATCCATCCATTCACCCGTACATGCATAAATGCATACATGCATAGACATATATCCTGGTATAGAAAATTAATTACTAATGCACTTTATGTCTGCCATATTTTAATGCTGGTAAATGGGTCACACATCCAGTGCATACAGCTGAGTGTATACACACATAGACACACAACCACACCACCTCTTAAACACCCCCTCTCTCTCACACACACACACACACACACACACACACACACACACACACACACACACACACACACACACACACACACACACACACACACACACACACACACACACACACACACACACACACACACACACACACACACACACACACACACACACACACACACACACACACACACACACACACACACACACACACACACACACACACACACACACACACACACACACACACACACACACACACACACACACACACACACACACACACACACACACACACACACACACACACACACACACACACACACACACACACACACACACACACATATACAAACTACATGTCTACCTACAGCCTATAGGAAAACTGGAGGAATTGCAATTCATCCATGTCATGTCTCTGGGGTCCTGGAGATAACCAGTGCTCATAAGAAGAACACACACTGAGGCAGAGTGAACATGCAGACTCTCCACAAATGGTGTCATAGAAAGAATTTGATAGAGCCAAAGGCTGAGAGATGGCAATACTGTCTTCTGCTCAGCTATGTCACTTATCAATTGGTTTCACACCAATCCTGCCCAGACCACCACAAACAGCCATGTACTGTGTAGACTGCTGTTACCTGACTGGGATTAAAGTTAACAAAATTATGACCGTGTTGCTCTTAACTACACTGCAACACTAGCGTGCGCACACACACACACACACACACACACACACACACACACACACACACACACACGCACATGCACACACACACATGCACACACACACACACACACACACACACACACACACACACACACACCTACACAAGCCCACTACAAGGGTAAGTGACAGCAATTGTTATTTTACACAGATTTCACAAATACCAGATATTGTGCTACACTTCACATGTCATGCTGCATCAGTGACTGTTTAATAGTGAGCAAACAACAAAATGGCAACCAAAACACTTATTGACTAGGCTGCAACAACAAAACCAGTAACACAATAGATTGCATTATAAGAAACAAGTGTTCAAATGTAGTGCTTTTGCTCATCTTTACTGTCTGTAACTTCATGAATAAAATGGAAGGAAAGCATTCAATTTGAGCACAATGTTTCTTGAGGTGTGAGTTTTGTTTTTAGGTGTCAAACCACAGCAGGGCTAAGTCACTTTTATACACAAACAACCTCTGTACCCATCAATTTGACATCAGCAACTCCGTTTTTACTGTTTTGTACATAAGTTCTAGTTGTCATATCAATAATTACCTTCACCTACAGCCAATGCTGTCACTGCCAAGTGGTTTGCCCTGTCACAGCCATACGTTTCAGAATGTCTAGTATATGTATATTTGTTTTATAATATTTCTATTATCATATATTAATGTTTTGTTATTGAAATTTTCAATTAAAATTTCAAAAACAATTGAGGAAAAAAAAAGAATATCTATTATAAAATAAAGCAGCCACAAAGTTTTCCAACTTACTTTACACAAATGCATACTAGTCCTTCAAAGCCAGATTAATGACTGCTTAAATTGAGCAAATAACAAAGATTCATTCAAGGGAATGCACAGATAGATTCCCTCCCAGCTGTTATAGCCACATTATTGACTGTATACATCTCAAGATATCTGACTTGATAAAAAATAAAGACCACAGTACAGAATAAAGCATTAAAGTAGCAAACATCAATGTCTTATTCTTCTTCATAAAGCTCTCCAGTCTAGCAGTTACAAACACTTTTATGACTGCTTCCCCTTCAGATATTTGACAATAATAAAAATGAACCAAGACATTTTAGCTCTGTGCTACCCAATAAAAGTTGCAACCACAAACCAGTTTGACCTTAGCACAATAATCAAGTATTTAGCCAAGAAAAAAGGGGGGGTCATCATAATCAAGAAAACAATATATTAATTTAGTACAAAGTTGATGCTGTAATAGCATGTTTTGCATAAAATTATCTGAATGAAATGAAAGCCCAAATGTTAAAAGTCACTGCAGTTCTCAGTGATTCTCCAGAAAAGGAAAAAAAAAAAAAAAAAAATATATATATATATATATATATATATATATATATATATATATATATATATATTGTCATCTGTTACCATAATCTGAAAGACTGTTCATTAAAATTGCAACATCCCTGATATTGCATCAAAATGAATATCATTTGCTCAAATTTTTATTGAAATTCTACTCTTAAAACATAGAATGATGGGTAAGAACTCCATCCTAGTAGTGGAATGCATACATCATAAAAATATCAAATTGTATTTAAGTCTAATATATCCTCATATTAAGTAAGCAATACACTTCTAAAAAGTAACAGTCACATGAAGAATTAATTGTAACAGTAGATATGTGTCTGTGTTCTGTTTATATGCCACAAGCCAACAAAGTTAAAGCCTCACAAAAAATGCCTAGTTTATAGATTCAGACTAGGCTAACTGCTCTTGTGGGCCATTTCAGACCTAATCACTTACACCATGTAAAAATTAAACTCCACATCTTGTGACTTTAAGGTAAATACCTTAACCATTATTCCAACCTCCCAACCCAATAATGGTATATAATAATATAATAGTCTTATTAGGTTCATAGGTTCATAGAACATTACTAGGCTAACAATCCTAGAGACCTTACAGGCCTAGCCATATTTATCCTGAGTCAGCACAATTGTTTTTGGTTGGGTGTGCGAAGTTCGTATGGTAGTTAACAATGACTTCCTCTGCCCAAAAGGGACATGGGCACAACCCCAGGAGTGATGCCTCTTCAAAAGACACTTAAGATGTAAGGGCATACCTTAAAAGTAGTCTTGCCAAAATGGCTCAAAGGGACTCATTTTAAAACAGTAGTCCTTCATTTTTTAATTTATTTATTTATTTTTTATTTTACATTTGTTTACCGGGAAAGTCCGACTGGAACAAGGTCCATTTACAGCGGAGGCCCAGGAAGAAAAGCTCCATAACATAATAACAAATAACAAGAAACTAACAGGAAATTTCTGTACAGTGGCATATATACAGTCAAGGAGATATATTGTACACAGTTTGAACTTAAGCAAGCTTGGTATATACATAGTAAGCCGTGGATGTCGCTATTGGTGAAACAAAGCATAAAAGGTGAAAGAATGCAACCAAGAAAATGTATGCTATTCAGCAGGTGTATCACAGTGTGAGACATAGTTTGTAGGCTAGTAGTACCTGAAAGGGAGTATTTGGATAGTACAAGAGATGAGGGGTGGAAGAGTTCATGTAAAAATACTTACATGGTGAACCTTACTGTGACAACTTGGCTACTTGACTTTTTGAAGGCATTTGATACCATTAACAAAAAATCGTTTCTAACCATTCTCTTTGCCACTGGATTATCCATACATAGTATACAATGGTTCAGTAGCTATCTTGATGGTAGATCTTGGGAAGTCAGAGTGGTGAGTACAAATCCTACCCTTGAGACTTCCAACTGTGTGAACAGCATTTGGAAATACTCTGCTGATACCTGGTGAACCCAGTATGGTGACAACTCTTCTGTATTTTGTTCAGCCTCTATTGTATTCAGTGTGGATCTAAATCTATTCAAACTGATTGTCTGACATGGATGAGCACATAAAAAGACTCCCCAACATGCATATTGTTTAGGTATATAATGGCCTCTTCCTCCTCCTGCTGATGATTTGCTTAATTCATCTGTCAGTTACCTGTCCAACCAATATCTCTAAATGTCTTTTAGGGCATCTTGGAGAGTGAACGCATTTATTGTTCATAATGCTCTTAATTACAAAAGCCAGTCAAAGGCACTTCTTGTTATTGATAGCCACATTTGTATGGCAAAGCTGCACTGGTTATCTACAGCCTGTGACTTTTATTTGCAAAGCTTCCTGCATGCTTTCCACTTACTAACTGACGTTTTCACAATCACCCTCCAAATTGTCATGAGCTAGGGTTTACCCTTCTTCTTCTTTTTTCGGCTTTTCCCAGTCAGGGGTTGCCACAGCGGATCACCTGTCCGCTCATGATTGGCAGTGGAGTTCTACAGTGTCGAGTTGCCAGCCTGGCACCCAACCTTACACAGAAGGCACACACATGCACACACTCACACCTAGGGTCAATTTAGGGTGTCCAATCCACCTACAGCATGTCTTTGGGATGTGGTAGGAAACCCACGCAACCACGGGGAGGACATGCAGACTCTGCACAGAAGGCACCCCAGCCGAGGATAGAACCGGATAACCTCTTGCTGTGAGGCAACAATGCTAACCACTGCACCACTGTGGCTGCCCTGAGCTAAGGTACAAGCTCTGCAAAACCCTAATCCAAAACAATATTTTTTCATATCTTTAGGTGAGCTAGGGTTTGCCCTAAAGATATGAAAAAATATTGTTTTGGATTAGGGTTTTGCAAAGCTTCTGTTCCACATTGAAAAGCTTGATTGGCTAACTGTCGGTGATCTGAAAGCGTAGGCTCCAGACTCTGCTTTGTGAATACTGCATAATATTTGTTTCTTCAGTGCCTGCTTAGAGGCCATGTTTTCCTTCTAACCCTGTTCTGTGATCATCAAGATTTCCATGAGTCTTTCTTTGTAAACCAAGAGAAATCCGTTTGCAGTTTCAGTCTGCCTCTAGTGCATACCTACAATGGCATTCTCAAAGTCACTTATTTTTTACTTGCTCTTTGTAGGTTCATAGGATGTTACTAGGTTAATGGCCCTAGGGCCTTTACAAGCCTAGCCATCTAGAAACATATGTACCCTAATTAACCGCAGTTAGATGGTCATTGTTAGCAGAGCAATTTTATGATCAGTACTAACTACCCTTGTCCACAAGGGACATAGGTTCCACTTCCAGGGTAAATTTATGGTCACCCATTCAATTGTGAAGGTTCCACCTAAATAATTAAAGAGCTCTGCTTGACATGAATTATTTATTGCAGTTTTCTTCATTTGTTACATCTATGATTTGATGGAGCACCACAATAATTTTAAGTCTGACCATATTGTTAATTTTTATTTTTTGTAAAGAGTTGTTAAAACTTGTTATCTGAAGATGCCATAGTGCTTTCACAATTACAAATTATGTTTATATATGACAGCTGCGGAGTCTGAGATTTAATGTTTTTTTTTCTTAATTTCCTGATTTCTTATTTCACTGTTATTGATTATTTGTTTTGAGCTTTTTTTATTTATTACCTTTCAAAACTCAATAAAAATGCCATGCTTTACAACCCAAACTCTACTCCTATTAAAGAACATTTCACAGATTCATTAGCAGAAGTTGACCCCAAAGTGAAGTGACTTTTCACTAATTATTGCAAAAACAGAGCAATAAATCATCACAAGTAAAAGGTATGTCAAACTTATAAGCACTTTATTATTTATTTATTGACATTTGTTTACCAGTGGTCAGCGTGAGCAGTCCCCTTTTGCAGCGAATGCCCAAAGTGAAAAGCTTTATCTTATGCTTATAATTTGAGACAACAGAGTGACATTTTCTACATAAACAGCTACCAGTCTTAGAGCCCCATTTGCTTCTCTTCCTTCTTTATTATTTTACCTGGTGGCATCTGTACTGGTAAAATAAGTATGTATATAAATGTAAATGCACTCTTTTTTTGGGGGTGGGGGATTTAGGCTGCTTTGTTTACTTTACAAATAGGCATATTGGCCAGCACATCTGATTATAAAAAAACAGTGATTTTTAAAAAAAATTCTACACCTCAACATGATGACTTTTTTACCCACAGTGTATTTTGTAAAATATGACCTCTGAGATGAAGAAAACTTAAAGAAAAGAAAAAAAAACACGGGATCGCCTTTTCCCTTTTTTCACCGTCATTCAGTCTTGGGGATACTAGTAATCAGACGGCATTAGCAACGGCTAATGCACTGAAGATATGACAATGGAATGATTTGCTTAAAGTGGCATAAGTCGTCAAATAGTATTTGGTCTGATGAAGCTTTACTGTGAAAGCGCTTATAATAAATCTCTTGGATTGCTTTTACTACTGGAAGAATTTGTGACTGTGTTTTTCATCCTGATACCTGATTTTATTTACTGGAGGAAATAGTGACTGTGCCTGTTTGCTTCGATCATTGCAATTTTCGGCTTGGTTCGTGCCTGGTTTGTTCCGCTGCTTATTTGCTACTTTATTTCAGTTATTTATATTTTTTAGCAATGGAGTATTTATCCCTTAGTCTGCACTTCTTTTGTTTTACTTTGAAAATAACTTTTAAGAAGAAACATTACATTTACAACAGACACAATATAATATTATATAATAGTCACAAAAAATATGTAACATTTAGAAAAGTCAATTATATTGAAGGCTTGGACTTGTTTTTATATGAAGATTACTTAGTTCATGTAAATGTTTCACTTAGAAAAAACAGATGCATACAAGGAAAAAAGAAATAAGGCATTTAGTTGGCTGAGTTGATATTACAAGAAGCATTTCTTTATCTTATGCTTCATTTTGTAACAAGGAACACTTAAGTCCTGGGCTTACTCCTTCATAATGTTGTCAGAGAAATGTTTGTTTTCCCAATCCAGATATTTTTATCCGTGAAGATAAACAGTACTTGAAAAGAGATTATTTTGGATTAATATTTTACATATCTTAAAACATTATAGTCTCATATACTAATTACTAAGTTTACTTCTTCAGTTTTTAAAGCAAGATAACGTTTATTTTCAGTTGTGATGCTGAGAGAATGTGTAATTTAATAATATGACTAATATAATGGATTTTTAAAATACACCAACAATAAAATGAACAGAAGCATAGCACTAGAGTGCCAAGTTTCATAAAGTAATCATATATAATTATATTATGGCATATTAATTTATGCTTCTCATCTGTTTTCAGACTTTTTTTATTTTGTGGTATCTTACTGCTATCACACATGTAATTAAATAAAATTATATGTGCAAAGGATTTTGTCATACATTCTTTTTCTTTCTTCTGCTTTTAAATGGATCAGTCTGTGTATTTAGCTTATGTAATTTAGACCTCTCTGTATCATGGTTAGCTTTGTTATTTCAGGAATTCCATAGTTGGGCAGCTCATAAAATCCCATACTATCATCTTTGGACAAGAATAATTTAAGTCTTTGCTTTCATCAGGGATGTTGTACTAATTTACTTTTTAAGGGAATCAACAGAATGGTACCAATGCAATCTAGCACAAACTGGTACCACCCCTTAACTCAACGTCATGGAGAAAAAAAATCTTCTAAGATTTGAAGACAAAAAAAAAAAGAAAAAGAAAATTAAGTTCTTCTGTAAGCTAAAACTGTAGTAAGCTGCTTGCTACAAATGTAAAAAAACACCTTGCTACAGTTGAATCTGTATACTAGGAGCTTCAGCAATGGTTAAAAATGCAATAGCAGCATTCTTTTATGGAAATACAATAGCCTATACTGCTATACCAATGTGATTATCAGTGACATTAGTAATACTAATATGTTCTGGAATAATTCCTTGATTACACAATAATTATTAGGAGCTGCACTATAGCTAGATACATCTAAGGAGGGACTAACAAGTAAAAAGGTGGTATTTTGTAAAATATGACCTCTGAGATGAAGAAAACTTAAAGAAAAGAAAAAAAAAACACAGGATCACCTTTTCTCTTTTCTCACCGTCATTCAGTCTTGGGGATACTAGTAATCAGACGGCATTAGTGGGGGAAACATGAAGACAAGATTGAGAATAATTTCACCCCTGCTGAACAGGAGTACACTTAGGTCAATTGTATTGGCATTTAAAAAATCCAAAAAAATCTCTGGGCATGTTTGTTGTTGAAAGTATGCATTTGCCAGTGTATTTGTGGATAGTTAAAGTTGTGTATAAAAGTATTTGGTTTGATGATTAACATAGTTGTCGGAATTGTGTTTTTGTTACTTTTTGCTAGGAGATTACTGCACAGTAATGTACTGGATGTCCCATTATAGTGCCTGTCTGTCCATCACTAGAAGAAAGTTTGGTTTTTACACACTGCTGAAGACAAATGGCAGAATAAGCATGGAGTAAAGCATGTATTTTTCTTTTTATTTCTTCACCATTATTGATTGTTCTATAATTTTTGCAGTCTCCATTCAGTTTGGTTTTAAAGCAGGTGATTATATTTTTTCATGGGAACTTGCCATGTATCCCACGCTGGTTATTTAGTGTTTAAGCTGGTGTGTTACCATTTGGTGTTTGTTTGTATGATAGTGCTATATTAATATTTTTATTTCAAATTCCATTTCATTTTAGCTAGTTATCATTTCCCGGCTGTGAGAACCGAATGGCTGTAAACAGAGAAAGTACAATTTTCTTCAGATTGTTGGATGCGGCTTCTAATTTGCAAGATCTTGGCTTTATCCCAGTGGGAAAATCCCTGATTAATTTGTATTGGCCATACAACACTATATCAGTACAAAATAGGTCATGAAACCACAGAACATTAATAGCATTTTTCTCTAAATTCTATATTTTAGCTTCAGATAAATGCTGACAAACACTAAGACAGGAAATAGCTGGTTTACATGTCCAGCATTCCCATGATTTTACATAGTGTCTTAATATTATAGATGAGTCATGAACGATTCACTTATGTTAAGATCTGCAAAGAAGCCACCTTTTCTACCCATCCATTGTGCTGCTGATGTGTTGTCTTAACTACATCTTATTATATTTATTTGTTTATTTGCAATTTTTTTTTTTTACTGGGAAAGTCCATTGGGCCAGAAATGAGCCCATTTTCAATTGAGGCCCAGGGAGAAAAGCTCCAAATACAGTTGTACAGTAAAATAAACAGTATAACCAAATACAATTTCTACAAAAAAGTCCGCAGTATGTCAATTATACATAGAAATAAAAATCTGAACAATTTAAAAATGCATATATTTTTAATAATGAAAAACAAGGCAATCACAAGGTTGGTGGGAGTAATGCTTAGGAGAAGTGCCCTAGCACTACATGAAAAATAACAACAGGATGTGGTGACAGATAAATGTATGAGAGGAGTATAGTTTCATAAGACAGAAAATAGGCAAATTAATTAGGATTGCAGGCCCTAGGAGGGAAGGTCTTAAGAGTTTCTGAAAAAGTGAGTAAAGCGAGAGAAAAAGGCAGAATAATCTAGAAATACTGACGATGAGTGTTGGATAACATGTGGGATAGAGGAGAGAAAGGATGTAGTGGAGAGAGTCAGGTAGGATAAGAACAGGGGCATTCCCACTGAGAAGAGAGGTGTGAGTGGACCAAGTGCTTAAAAGTGGAATGGTTGTAGGTGGTTTGAATGTGAGGAGGAAGGGAATTCCATAACCATGCTAGGGAGAAAGATAATGGAAGTGTCCCTGGAGAGTGTATAGGCGTGTACCCTTCTAAGAGGCTCCGATTGCTGGACCTAAGTAGTCTACTGGGCTGGTTCATTTGGAGGGAGGAGGAGAGTGAGGGACAGAAAGAGGATTTGAAGATGAGTTTATGAGCAGTAGAGAGTTGACTGCATGAAAGATAATGAGGGAGTTCCAACCAATTCAAGAAGTGGAGAGCCTTACAGTGGTGGGAGGAGGATTTTGATCCAGTAGCAAACTTTGCAATTTTGTTGTGGCAGGAAGTGAGTTTAGACTTTAGTGATGATTGAAGACTGGTGCAGAGAGGGGCACCATATAGAAGGGAGGGGAGGAGATAGGTAGTTGACAGGGTATGTTTGGTTGAGGGGGTAAGGTAGTGATCATGGTGGTATAACATACCAAGTTTTTGATGTGTTTTCATAATATTAGTTTTTTGGTGGATGTCAAACTTTAATTGATCATCTATAATGACTCCTAGAAGTTTTGTGTGAGGAACTATTTCAATTGGGGTTGAGTTTTGGCTAGTTATAGAGAAAGAGATCTAATCGAGTTTGGTGGATTTAGAAGGGGAAATATCATGATCTTGGATTTTGAGGGGTTGAGAGCAAGGTGAGTTTTGAGCATCCAATACTCAGTGCAGGAGAATGCTTCTTGTGTTAGTTTAATGAGTTTAGGGAGGGATTTGGTGGAGCAGATAATTGTAGATCTGTTGGTGTATTGGACCAGTTTAGCATTTCAAATACAGTGATGAAAGTCATTGATGAAGATGTTGAACAATAATGGGCCGAGTATATGGCCTTGTGGGACTCCTGTGGCAGTATGGAGGAAGGAAGATGTGCAATTTTTCCATTTAACACCTTGTTGTCTATTTGTAAGGTAACTGGAAAACCAGTTGATAGAAAATGAGGCAAGATTGAGATGAGATTGTTTGGACAGGAGAAGGTTATGTGAAACAGTGTCGAAGGCTTTGGATAAATCTAGGAGAAAGGCTGATACAATGTTGCTGGAGTCATGAGATTGGTTGATAATTTTAAGAAAGGAAAGGAGGGCTGTGGTTGCGCAGGTCTGAAGCCGTGTTGTCCAAGTGTCAGCAGTTGATTGTCTAATAGATAGGGTAGGAGTTGTAAGTGGATACATTTTTCAAGAATTTTGGAAATGGGAGATAGGATAGCTATTGGACAGAAATTGGAGATTTCAGTATTGTTGCCTCCCTTGTGGAGGGGAATAATGAAAACATTTTTCTAGAGGAGGGGTATGTAAGATTCTTGGATGGAACGGTTTATTAGGATAGAGATGGGAAAAGCTATGCCATCAGCAGCTAGCTTGAGGAAGCTAAAAGGAATTCATCTGGGGCATTTGAGCATGGTTTTAATCTTTGAAGGAATTTTCTTATGGTAGAAATAGGAATAGGTTTGATAGAGAAGGGGATGCTGAGTAGGGTTAGAGAGGGTAGGGATTGAGGAGGGAGATGAGGTCTTGCTTGATGTATTATTTGGGAAAGCTGTGGTGACCTTAGCTATTGAGTCTATAAAGAAGGAGTTAAATTGTGATGCTAAGGAGAGGTTGGAAGAAATAAGATCTGGACAGGGATTGTCCTTTTTACGAGGATGGAGTAGGGTAGAGATACTGTTCCACAACTTTTTGGGGTTTGATTAATAATTGGTTTGTAGTTTTGTGTAGTAAGATTTTCCGTCTGTAGCAGTTTGTTTTATAACTTTA
Organism: Protopterus annectens; assembly: GCF_019279795.1. NCBI lineage: Eukaryota > Metazoa > Chordata > Ceratodontiformes > Protopteridae > Protopterus > Protopterus annectens. The sequence goes on from NC_056731.1 coordinate 1,809,577,289, forward strand.
TTGCGGAGTTGTCAGTAGTCTGCCAAGTACTTAAGTGTCTTATGTTTTTGGTACAGTTTCCATGATTTATCTTAGAGATGCATAGTTTCTTTGGTCAGCCATGGGGTAGTTTTGGCTTTGACTCTTTTAGATCTGAGGGGGGCAAAGCTGTTGAGTAGGTTAATGAAAACATAATTGAAGTAGGTAACAGCATTGTCCAGAGGTAAGGTTTTTAAAGTGTTCCAGTTCATATGTTTTAAGGAATTGGAGAAGGTTTGAGCATTAAAATCTTTCATGGAGCAGACTATAATATAGTTGTGATGTGAATGGAGGGAAAGAGTTGTACGTTGTGCAAAGGCAGGGAGATGGTTGCTAAGTGAGTCAGGTAAGGTGCCACTTACAGAGATACTATGGGGGTGGGAAACTAGTATGTAGTCTAGTATACTTGCAGAGGTACTATCTTTAGCAAGCCTAGTTGGGGAACCGATCAAATGGGTAAATTTTTAATGGTTTATATTCTGTGAGGATGTGGGAGAGTTTATAGAAGACCAGTTAATATTTACATCTCCAAGGAATATAGTTTCATTTTGCATGTTTGTTGACATCCAAGAGAGAATATCTTCAAGAATTGGGATATTGTTTCCTGGGGGGATGTAAAGGGCAGCTATGCGTATGCTTTTGTTGTTGTTTATTTTTAGGAAGGCCAGGGTTAGTTCAGCTGAAGCGAAGTAGGGTATAGGTTTTTATAGGGGGTTACTGTTAGGGAAGATGAGTAGACTAGGGATACTCCACCACCTTTCTTTTTAGTTTTGTCATTTCTTATCATTCTGTAATTGGGTATAGTAATTTCAGTGTCCTTAATGTGAGGTTTTAGCTATGTTTCTGAGACAGAAAGAATGTCTGGTTTGTTTTGGGATAGCCAGGCATGAAAGTTACCCAACTTGTTGCATAAACTTTGGGGATTTATTGTAGCAAATTGGAATAAATTTGTGGGGAGAAGGGGGGGGTTGGAGAGGGTAAAATATTGTTCTGATTAGTTGTGGGATCAGGATTGGGATGAATGTCACCAGAGTAGAGGACTGAGAACAGTTGAAGCAGGAGGGAGGAAAAGTATTTATAGTCTTTGGATTTAGCATTGAGGGTGGGGAAACAATTGTGGATTGGAGTGAGAGGGATGGTGATAGTTTTAGAAATGGTTGGGACAAGTTTTCTGGTAAGCAAGCGAGTATTGTTAAAATTGCAAAGGTGTGGAAAAATAAATGGAGTGGAGATTGTTTTGTGTTTGAAGAAAGTGGAGGTGGTATGAAAGATGGGGGGAGTAACAAATGTGATGGAGGCAGGTAAGATAGAAAAGTCAGGACAGAAAGAGAAGAAGGCATATAATGGTTAGCGGTAGTGAGGGTTTGATTAGCATTATTGATATAGGGGTAATGTGCGAGGTATAGGGTGAGCTGGAACAAAGGGTGGAGTTCGTATAGGTAGGTATGATTAGTAGAGAGATATGGGATGAAGTAGGTGTAGAGGGGAGGTTGCTGGAGTAGAGAATGTAGTGGGGGAAGGGGTATGTGCCTGAAGGAGGGGTTTGCTGGTGCTAGTTTAATTAAGGAATGGGAGTGGTTATAGGTGTAGATGTAGTGAGGGTGGGTGGGATTTGGGGGAAGGGTAGAGAAGCAGAGTGAACCTGTAGGGCGAATGGAGTGGGCAGAGCCAAGAAGGAGTAATGAGGAGGGGAAATGCAGAAACCAATCAGTGGCACAGTTGTGTTGTTTTCTTGGACCTGGGGCTACTGGAGAGTCCAGAGGTAAGTGTAAGTTCAAATTACCCGAGTAATCAGTAAATGCACAACTAAAATCATTCTTACTAATTAACAATCAGTAATTATGACTACAAACACACAATGCTGACAGATCCAAGTGGAGGGGATCAGTCTGCAATCCACCTTACCTCACAAATGAACTGCTATTTGACAGGACTAACTTAGGACAAAATTTGTCAAGAAATTTGAATGCATCTGGATGTGTATGGCTGTCATATCGTAGACTGCATTTTACAGTCTTCATATCTTAGACTGCATTTTGCAGTCTTCTATGGGGAATCTCTTTATACAGTTACCATTCTGAGGTAGAAATAGACAATTACAAAAAATTTTTACAAATAACTTTTAAAAACAAGTCAAGAGTTCTTCAAGAAGGCTAATTCCTGATAAAGTCCTATGCTATGATTTATAAATATTGCCGTGCAATTATGCAGGGCAGGTGTATGGTCTGAATCCCATTCCATAGCCCTGCATAATTCAGAAATTACTGCTGTACCATTGACGAATCGCATGCACAACTAGGTATGTGAAGGAAGAGTTATGCATGTGAATATTAACCAAAAACTCCACGACTCACAAATCTGATAGCTGAGAGTATTTACAGGGACTTGGTGGTGGGGTGGGAGAGTTTTGCTGCTGAAAACTCTTGGAAAAGCCAGTGGTCTAGCACCTGACATTCAACAAGTAGTGATGTGTGCTCAATATGACTGATGAGTAAAAGCATTGCTGTGTAAGGAATGATGCTTCATGTGATAAAAAAAGAAATGCAAATGCACATCCCAGTGTAGATTGCAGTACACACAGCTCCCCAGAGTAGATTGCAGTGCACACAGACACATAATTATGAGCATATCGATCCTTCCGTGAACATTAGAACACAGCTAAACAGCTACTATTGAGAAAAGCAGCTGTACTCATTTCCTTAATTTGTGTTGCATGCAAATGACACTAATAACATAATAATGGAGACATTGCCAAAATCGTGTAGAAATCTTCCCTTGCCATGACTGTGGAGTGCTTGTAACCACATATGTGCTTTTCATCCTCCCACCATAGAGGTTGAAGTTGGAAGTGGTAAGAACTGTAAATGTTAAATGTATACCTGTTGTAAAAAGATGGACCTGGATGGACTGAGCTTAAACCTAAACAAATCTATTGTTTCTTCCTTACATTTTTCAGTCTATGTAATCCCTTTCTAATTGATGCAACAGAGTTTTTTTTCAAGACACGACTGTTAGATACAGAAGGCTATAGCAGCAAGCTAACTCTAACTTTTCATCCAATACCCTAGTCCTATCAGGAGACATTCAGTTCAACCCAAGACCTTACTCCCTCCCCGTCAATAATAACACAGCTATAGAAAAAGTCACTCTACCCTACCCAAGACACACTTATCACTTAACATAGTAAATGAATTCCATGTATGGATGTCTCAGCACTCCCCAGACATTATTACACTCTCCAAAACATGGCTGAAACCTCATATCTCAAACAGAGACTTTCTCCACAACATCCTGGACTAGACCATTTAAAGAAAAAAGGTGGTGGAGTTGCCATGGTAAAATCTAACCATCTCATGGTTACCCCGCTAACTAACCCTACTCCCTCATTCTCACCAGCAGAACTTCTGACTGCCAACTGTAAAATTAATAACCATAACACACTAACTGTAGTAGCTGTCTATATAGCCCCTGGTGATAACATCACATTACTTGAGCATATTCTGTCCTGGCTTACTCAACACCTACTCCATGAAACCATTCTCCTAGGAGATGTTAAGCTAAACTGGCTATCCCTCCCTCTGATAATCCTAGATAATGTATTATTTTTGATGGCTTCTCTCAACTAATCTCTACTCTTACCCATACTAATAAGCCCACAAACCCCAGTACTCTTATTAACTGGATACTAGTCTCTAATCCTCATAAGTACCACTATCCAAAAACACTACCTGACTCTCTAAGTGACCACTCTCCAATGAAAGTCCTAAGATACTTCCCACACCACACCAGACCACATAGGTACATTGAATATCATAAACTTTCTAACTTCCAAATTGATACTTTTAACAACTTCCTCTCTGCAATAAACTGGTCCTTCCTAACTCAGCTATTACTCAGTGAGGCAGTACTAAAATTCAGCTGTATATTTCTAAACATACTCAACTCCCTAGCCCCCTTATGTACTGTCAGAGTTAAAACCATAACATCCCACTGGCTTTAACAGTGGCGGCTCGTGCTATTGGACTGCAGGACTGCAGCCCCTCAGCTAAAAGTAAAGAAAAACAAATAAAAAAATATTTATTTAAAAGCAATACTGACTGTCTTAGTGGCTTCACTAGCTTGGCTTCAGGCTACCTTAGATGTATGCGAGTCTGACTCACTAAGTCCTGGACCTCGAACTACGCATGTGCGCTCAGCAAGTTCCGCGTTTAAAAAAAAAATTGTTTTTCTCAATCTGGACTGCAGTTCAACCAGTTCAGATTAATAAATGAAGGTTTACTATACACATGCCCACAAGTCTATGCGTTTTTTAACCACAGTGAATGAAGGGGGTCGGAGTGCCAAATCTTCAGTTATGTACGTGACAAGGCTGGCTGGATGGGGAATGATTGGTTCTCGGCTCTTGCTCTCTTCCTGTGCTTTGCGTGCTTGGAAGAAGAGAGTGAGCCGAGAAACAGCAGCAGTATACTTTTGTTTTATTGGAAGCTCTGAGTTTGTTTAATTGGAGAAGTGAGGAGTCTCGGAGGACAATGGACACAGGCAGCAGAGCAGTGCACCTTGACCTGGCTGGTGTATAAGAAAGAAGAGGCCAGTACTTCAAAGAACAGAAGGAGGAAAGGAACTGAAATAGCAGGTTAGTGTAGGGTGATGTAACATGTAACTTCTAGAGTAAGATTTTTTGGGGGGGCTTGATTAATTATTCGTTGTTGTAAAGTATTTGGTAAATAGCAGGTTAGTGAAGGTGAAGGGGATACAAAAAAGTTGTAACTTGTAGAATAAGATTTTTTTTTGGCTTTATTAATTCTTAGTAGTTGTACTTGGTAAATAGCAGGTTAGTGAAGGTGAAGTTGTAGAATAGTTGTTTTTTTTATTATTGGCTTTGCTGCAATAATATAATTCTCAGTTGTACTTGGTGGCTTGCTTACATTATTATAGAAATTAATTAAAACTATCTTGAGTTTAAGATGACAAAGCAAAGCTCTAAATTAGTGATGTTCAGATCTCTCTTCTCTGTGTGCGTCTGTGTGCATGTGTGCATGTGCAAATATTGGTTCCCAGCCGTATTGTGTAGCTATTTTATATTTTGGCATTACATTTTTGGTCAGTTTCTCACAAAATTGCATTTTTCTGGCAAATTAGATTTCAGATTTCAAACCCTTCAGAAAATTCATACTAATGCAAGACCTACTATTCTATTGTCTTTCTAAATTTATAAGAGCAATATTTAAAAATTGTCCTTATTTTGGGGCCTTTGTCCCACTTCTGTTTATGGCTTTGTCCAGATTTCTTGCTCTGAGGTTGACAGGTATAAGAAATGTGTCAGGGCCATCACAGTTAGCCAGAGACATTTCAAATTGTGACATACTTGTTGTTCCCCACTCCCCCATGTAGTGACAATAGATGTATCCAAGCAAGGCAAGGAGCCATTATGCAGTGTAAGCGTGCAGAGTATCCCTCTATCCAAGGTAGACACATGTAGTACAGTAGCTTTTCATCTGTCCTTGATTTTGCAGAATGCTCTAGTTTTTTGTCATTTTTTATACTGTTGATTTATGCTTCTTATTATTCAGAAAATGCATGTTGTTGCAGTGCGTGTTGCTCTGTGTTTAAGTAGCAATGCTTTAATGATCATCAGGTAAACTTGTCTGAGATTGTAAGATGCAAGTAGGCTTTAATAAGCATACTGTTAATTCAGCATTGAAATCACTTTTGTTGTTGCCGTGCAGAGAATATTTACGTAGCTAGATAACGTATAAGCCTTAGGTATTGAAATGCATATGACAGTATTTGGTAATAAAGGACAGGATCACAGTATTTTTAGAAGCTCATTACATTTGTTGGACACTTGCTGTCATCTTTGCAGGCGTTACCGTAAACTAAACAGAATGCCAGTCTATCAAGTATGGTCCATAACCTGTGCAGTAATCCTTTAAGCAATTTATCTTGAGCTTGTTTCTTGTTTGCTGTTCATTTTTTACTTTTATCATGTTTTCCCCATCAAACAAGTAGATAGTTCAAGCAACAGGTATTCATAAGAAACATTTTCCCAAGTGGGGGTATCAGAGATTCCTACTTTCAGCATGTTACTTGGTACTTTTTATAAAGCTGATTTCTGAATGTAAATTATAATTAGAACTGCAGTGCAAGGAGAAGTGGTTTGAGTTGAGTGCTGCTTGTTTTTTTTATACTTGATTTTGACTGGCATTCCAGTAATGTAATTAAAAAGTAATTTAATTTTTCATGCCTTACAACCTTTTTGTTTCCATCTAGATATTAAGTAAGTTGTCATGTAGCCAATGCATTGAAATACTTTTTTTCTTCTCCACTTCATTTTGTCTTGATTGGACTCCCATAATGATGGTTTGGCACCTAGGACAGCGTATTTAATTAATAATTAAGTCCCAGTTTTTGTGGCTTTAAACATAGCTCCACCCCTTTCTAGTTGGCTACACCCTTCCCATTGGCCCCACCTATTCAGCTGTCACCTGAAGCCCCCCTTTGATTTGAAGCCACCAGCCACCACTACCTGGCTAACACAAGCACATACTCTCTAATGTAAAAAAAGACACAAATCTTGGGAAGCCTGGTCTAAAACTAAGGTCCCCACCTATCTTCAAAAATACAAAGACATCCGTAACCTCATCAAAAAATACATCAACAAAGACAAGAAGAACTTTTATAACAATCCATCACCCTCACATATAACCCAAAGAAATTCTGTACTCTATAAACCAAATTTTACATCCTGGTTACCCCTTATCTTCTAATATCTACCCTGCTAATACTCCCCAAGAAACAGCATCCATCTTTAACACCTACTTCATTGATTCCATCATTAAAATGACAAACCCAACCAACTTTGGCACCAATGCTGTCCACAAGTCAGACCTTCCGATCTCCACTAAACTGAGAAATACTTTTACTGTCAAGCCAGTAGCAACCAACAAAATAAAATCTTTACTTCTTAAACTAAGACCCTGCACCCCCTCAGTAGATACCCTACCTCCATACTTCCTTCAGACAGCATCTAAAAAAATAGCCCTTCCTATCTCCGTACCCATCAACTGCTCTATCACTGAATTCAAAGTTCTCTCAATCTGGAAACAATTCTACACTTTATCCATACACAAAGGAGGCATCTCCACAGAAATTGCCAGCTTCAGGCCAGTAGCAATTTTAATCACTTCTGTCTAAAACATTAGAAAAAGTGTGCACAACAAATCCTGGAATACCTATTGCAAGAAAATGTACTCACCTCCACACAACATGGCTTTCGCCCAAACCGTAGCATATCCACAGCCCTCATAAAGTTTATCAACACCATTTCCCTAGCAAGAGACAATAACAAACTGGTGTCTTGCATATTCCTATTTCTCTAAAGCATTCAACACAGTATCCCACCTCCTGTTGCTGGCCAAAGTCTCTGAACTGAATGTTTCCAATTCAGCTATTTCCTGGTTTGCTAGTTACCTCAATGACTGACAACAATCAGTTAAATGGCTCTCTATACTTTCTTCTGCTCTTCCTGTCAAGATGGGAGTCCCTCAAGAATCAATTCTTGGTCCATTATTTTTCAACATGTTCACAAATGTACTATATACTTCTTGGCCCCTGTCATCACTCGTGCAATGTGCGGCTGACTCAGACTTTGACATTGCAGATACCCTTTCTGACCTAAACACCTTAACCCAAAAATTTTTCAAATCCTTTAAAAGTTGGATTTCAAAGAATCAGTTAATCCAAATCCAACAAAAGACCAAACTCTTGCTTTTTCTTCCAAAAACCCCAAACCACCTTAAATCTACTTTCTCTAACTGATCTCTCAGTAATATGCCTATCAGAGTTGAATCATATACTAAGTTTTTCGGGGTCATAATAGATGACCAACTCAAATTTGACCTCCACATACAAAACTGCACCAAAAAAAACCTCCAAAAACTTGCTCTTCTTTACAAAAATAAAAAAAAATCTTGTCAAACAAAGCCAAAATCTCTCACTCCCATGCATATCTTCTCCTAAGCCTATTCTATGGCTCACAAATCCTCATCACTTTTCAGATCTCTCTCTCTTAACAAAATTAAGAAACTATCTAGAATAAAGTTGTCAGATTTGCTGCAAACCAAACCTATAAATCTCAAAACTGTCTTTCTCTTAACAGCCGGAATTAGCTTGAATTTCACCACCGACTACTTCTGTCTCAGCTACAGATCATACAGTCCATCCTTTATCTGTCCTCCTTCTGTCCCAACATCTCCTCACTTGTCTCTCTCTACACCCCTCCCAGGACTCTCTAAAGCACAGACTAAAATCTATTAAAAACCTACCAACCAAAAATCAAAACAGGACAAAACCTCTATAGCTACTCACCTGCCCTCTTCTGCACCAAACTCCCCCTGGATATTAGAAGTATTAAGCAACCAAAACAGTTCAAAGCTGCTACCAAAAACTATCTAAAAAGCTCCTGGATCTGCCACTGCACACACCCTCCTTAACTGCCTACCCTCACTTTCCCAGCTGTCTTTCTTCTCTCATCCTGACTTAACAACACTACTATGAAACCAACTCTAATCTGTCTACTCACATGCATCTAGGATTAACTATTCTAAACAATGTAATGAGTGGCTAAATGCTTCCTCTCGCAATTTTTCATATAAGAGATTGCTATGTAGCTATGTCCTCGGTGACAGTGCTATTACGTCACAATGTATTAGTTTGTACATAACCTGGGATCATTTACGTTTACATTATTAATTGTAAACTATGTACATACTTTTTTATGGCTGAACTATACTTTCCATATGTGTTTATTATATACTAGGTTGCTAAGTCGCTACATCCTTAGTGGCAGTGCTGTTAGATTGTATAAGGTTGTATATAACCTTGGATCACATACGTTATTAACTGATAGCTACTTACTTACTTTTCTATTCAAGTACTATTCTATGCGCATGTGTTTTTACTGTACAGCTTTCCTCCCCAGGCCTCCGCTGAAAAAGGGTGACAGCTCAGTCAGACTAACCCAGTCAATAAATCCATCCATCCATCCTCAACCCCTTTTCCCATTTTGCACATGAGGTCAGGGAATGTCAAATAAATAAATAAATAAAACACAACATAATGACAAAACTGGTGTCATACTATATACCTTTTGCCTACCATAGTGTGATCAAAGATCGGGTATTTTTAAGTAGAAGGTGGTGAGGGGGATGCAGGAGTGCCATTTCCACTAAAAAATATTGATTTTGGATGTATTTCTGCCAATATTTTGTGCTTAGATACTTTTTACTAGATACTTTACATTTTGAAATAATTAGCTATAGATCAATTTAGTTAGACCCCATATGTGTTGTGTTTGCGTGTGTGTGTGTGTGCATGTGTGCATGTGTGTGTGTGTGTGTGTGTGTGTGTGTGTGTGTGTGTGTGTGTGCATGTGTGTGTTTGCGTGTGTGTGTGTGTATGTGCGTGGGTATGGGTGTGTGTGGTGGGGTGGGTGTATGCGTGTCTGTAGCTGATATATATATATAAATATATATCTATGGATCATTTACAGTTTTTACCACAGGCATTAGCTACAGAAGTTAGCTGTGGTTTACGGCTCACTAAAAGAAAAATTAAAATTGCCAAAATTTACTGTGGATATGGGTCTATATTAGAAGACCGAAGACGCATGCTTTCGAATGCGTCTTGTCTTGGTCGAACTTAAAAGGCTGAAAACACAAAATATCGAAGCAGCTGTTAAACTAATTCTTTTCCTGGGAAAGAATTTACTTGGCCACTTCGGTACTTTGCCGTTTTCAGCACTTTAGTGCGGTCTCAGAGTTGGTATATTTAAGTAGGGGGGTGTTCTGACAGTTCAACGTAAGCTTTCGCTTACATAGGGTCGATCAATCACCGTTCGCTTTTTTAAGCTTTCGGTGATTTAATATAGACCCCTGGATATAGAGCACAGTTTACCAAATAATGATATGCTAATACACTTTAAAGCTGATATAATGAACAGTCTATAGGTAGTGGAAAAATATGCTAATAAAATCATTTGGATTGCTCTAAAAAACTTACTGTACATTTAGGTTTGCTTTAAAGAAATACATTTTCCATAACAGATACAAAAATGTAATGTTATAATCTTAACATTCTAATAAAATTTTTATCGTGTTAGACATTAAGCAAAACTATGGACTCTAACTCTGAAATATAACAATGTCTTCATAACACAAATGGTCTGCCTAAGACTTTTATGAGTTTATGCAGTAACAGTAGTAAAAGGCTTTAACTGGAAACAGATTCCTCAACACTCCCCCAAAGTATTATGCATTACAGAGTCCTGTCTGAAATAAGAACACTGCCTTCCATAAGAGATTAACAGTGATTGAATTTCTTTTTATCACAGCACACCTGGAAGCTAATTATACATTTTTACAAAATGTTGTTAATGTTCAACCAATTACATGCAACATTTCTCTCCTAGATGACACAATAAATTAGTTTGTTTAAACAGATCAGTACATAGAGGGATAAAGCCCTAACTACTGCCTAGCCACACCACGTTCAATTAGCAGCTTGGATGACTGACAGTGCAGCAAGAAAGATATGGCTGTTACTGTCATGGGTGGGAGGGCACTTTTTGATAAACCCCTAAGGGGAAGCATGCCCAAAGAGCAGAGTTGCCCTCAGATGCTATCAATGAACATAGGGGCAGACACGGGCAAGTTGGTATGGCATAAGCCTCCCTGGACAGAAACACAGATAAGTCCAGCCCCCAGGATACACTTAATATCCACAACCAGCCCCAGCAATACTGGCATAAGTTTAGGGGGTTAGGTGAATGATTGTAGACCCTGCATGGACATGGGGCAATGGGTCCAGTACAGATGAGTGACTTTAACAATTAAATAAATAAATAAACAGATAAGCAAATAAATAAACACACAAAGCAATAACTAAATAAATAAATAAACTAGCGTGTTGTCAAAACAAGCATGGGAATATTACAAAAACATACGTTGCAATAGTCTTCATTGAATTAACCTCTTTTATCCTCTTTTGTCCTTTTTACTTGAGGAACATATGCATCTTAAAACCTCTGACTTCAAGGTAAAGAGACTAGGTATTCTATCTGACCTCAAAATTAAGTGATTGTATAACCAAAATATTGAATTAAACAGAGTAATGCCATATCAGCATTTAACACAGATTGTAGCCATGCCAACAAAACACATCCAAACACTGGATACATGTGTTTACTTTATATCACAATTACAAATATTCTTCAAAAGTTCTTCTTAACATTCTTTTCAATTCATTTATGTTACCTCTCTCCACCTTTAACTTTATGTTCCTGCAAAACTAAAAGGCTTCTCCTCATTTGAAAGCAAACCAGTCAAACCCCAGAATCAATGGAAAACATCTGTCCATTTGGACATTCAGAAATAACCTAGACTCATGTACTTCAGGATATCAATCCTTTGATATCTCTTTCTCCCATTATGAACTCACTAACAAAACACATAAATATCTATTTCAACTAAGGCTCAGAAGGCTATGAGGAAATGAGAAAATAAAATGTCTTGGCTTATCCCTCACATAAAATTACTCCAAAAATAAGGGAATACTGTAAGGATTACGTGGAAAGAAAGATTCTTCAAAAATTTTTAAACTATTGCTCCCTTAAAACAAACTAAGCATTAGCTGTCAAATATGGTCAAATTCATGTAGCTAACGTACAATTAGTAATTATCACTTTACTTTAGTAAAGTAATTTTATAGAAGTATTAAGAATGTTTCCTACATATGTTAACAAGCTGCAGAACAAGTAATTGTTTGCCATAAACATCTTACAATATTTTTATAATTATATCTACAGTGTAGTCTGCCTCATTTAATTTTCTTTTTTAGATGGCTCAGTCCCTAACCTAGTCTCCAGTTACATATCAAAGTATAATTCACTTTCTTTAAACCAATTCACCACAATTGAATGGAAAAATTGCTTTAAAAAATACTTCAACTTTTACATCACTGACCCCTAAATTCACTGAAAGTTCTAAAAAAATGGACTGTGAAATCCTTGCCAAACTGCAAACACATATTTTTAATCTTTTACCTATAAACCTTTATTTTATCTTTGGTTTTAAATAAGCATTAACCAAATCCCCTCCTAAAATTAATTCACCTACTAACCTCAGTGAATCATGTGATAAATTTGCCCCTTGCTAATTTATTGGCACATTTCATATACAAGATAATTTTAGAATATGCAAACACATTGAACATACTTTCTTATAGACTGTCTTATAAATCATATAGATTACACCATGAATTCAACAAAGTTATGTCCCTACTTTGGAAAAAGCTCTCCTAATGGCAGTTCTGTTTGTTAACATTTAAGGGCATCTGTAAATTATTGTATTTTGCTTCAATGTAACTTATTTGATGATGCAAAGGAATGATTTAAAATGTACCTGAACATCAGGCCATTTCAAGTAATCTATGGGAAGAAACAGGTGCCATAACTCACTGGCTTCCAAGAAAGATTAATTTTAGGAGTAATGTGGTTCTCTTTATTAATGATTTTACAATGGATCTACTGGAATAAAAGTCACACTCTGTATGTAGATGACATTCCACTTGCATGTTTTGTAATTCAGATTTCTGTAATAAGAGCATGTACTACATAGATCACATTAATAGGGTCATGATAAGACCATGTACTACATATATCACATGAATTGGTTCATGATAAGAGCATGTGCTACATATATGACATGAATAGGTTCATGATAAGAGCATGTGCTACATATATCACATGATCAGGTTCATGATAAGAGCATGTACTACATATATCACATGAATAGGTTAATGATAAGAGCATGTACTACATATATCACATTAATAGGTTTATGATAAGAGCTTGTACTACATATATCACATGAACAGGTTCATGATAAGAGCATGTACTGCATATATGCCATGACTAGGTTCATGATAAGAGAGGTTCATGATAAGAGCATGTACTACATATATCACATGAATAGGTTTATGATAAGAGCATGTACTACATATTTCACATGAATAGGTTCATGATAAGAGCATGTACAACATATATCACATAAATAGGTTCATGATAAGAGCATGTACTACATATATCACATGAATAGGTTCATGATAAGAGCATGTACTACATATATCATGTGAATAGGTTCATGATAAGACCATGCACTGCATAGATCATATTAAAAGGTTCATGTTCAATAGAATAAACTGGAATCTGTTTCGCAAGCTCATCAAAAATATCTTTTTTCCAAAGATTGTTGTGAAAGTACAGATGCAGATTGCTTCAGTGCTATATACCCTAGTTTGTCTTTATCATGAAACATAACCGTGATTCAAAATGTGCCTCCAAGTTTTGTCTTCTATAGCATGAACATTTTCAAAGTGTTTGACAACAGCATTTGCTTAGCACAGAGCAACAAAATGTCATATTTGCTTACTTTTAGCATATCCATAGACATTGGACTGTGCACTCTGAATTCAGTGAACAATAATCTGAAGAAGTGGCCATAGTCCTATCTATAAAAGCTAATTATCACAATAACCTGGCAAACCCCATCTGTAACTTAACAAAAGACTGCACTTTCAAATCACACTGATAGTCATTGCGCAGTAAAAGTTACATTACCCTTTGCAGAAAATAAGAGTCTTTTTCACAAAGTTTACTGTGGCACTGTGAACTACAGCAACAGACGAGGTCAGATGTTTAAGACACGTGGCACAGTGCATATCTGCAAGGCCAAGCACAAAAGTATACATGAACATGACACAGAGGTAGTATGGACCAAATTCATTGGAACCTTGATCAAGTCTTCTACATATAAGTCTACTTTGAAATCCTGATAACCAGAAGATTGACGTTTAAAATCCTGAGACGAAAATCAGGAAACCACAGAAAGTCAAAAATTTGATTTTTACCAGGATAAGTAAATAATTGCCCAAGATGCCCTTTTCTCCACTCTAGTGCAATACTGGATTTGGTATATATAGTTGGGGGTGGGTGTAGCCCCCCACCTAGGTGTGTTTACTTACCTTGGTGTGAGTTTTGCTTCCATTTGAACAGTGTTTACTTACTCTAGTAAAAATCCAACATTCAAGTTGCCGCGGTTTCGTGATTTTCATCTCGGGATTTTAAACATCAATCTTCTGGGCATTGGGATTTTGAAGTAGACCCCCAACAATATACCCAATTTTTTTTTATTTAGAATGGTAGAAAAGGGTACAAAACCTGTATTGGAGAATCACTGCTCATTTTTCCTTCAGACTTTTACTACAGGTACAGGCCATTCTTTGGGTCCAGTATCAGTCCCTGTCAGCCTTGAGTCAGTTGCTCAGATTAACTAAATTTGCATTGTGATGATCAGTTATAACGGTGAAAATGTCAGTTGCTCATGTCACTTTTCCTGCAAAGACATAGAAAGGAAATTATGTTGCTTATATGAATCTGTTTAGCAGGCGGTCCAAACTTACAGCATCCTAGAAAATCAGTGAGACAGGTGTTACGATGAATTTCATTGACTGCTTGTTCTCCAAAGTTCTGTGACCTTGGAGTGACAATATTATCAAAAGCTTGAGAGAACATTTTCCAGGTTTGTGTGTACTCTTTTAAATAATATGATGTGCCATGATGAAGCACAGTGATATCGCTGACTTTTTTGTATAGTTATTTGTTTAGGATATATTCCGTGGTGGTGCAACGGTAGCATTGTTACCTCACAGCAAGAAGTTCTCCCGTTCAATTCTCGGCTTGGCTTAGGAGTGCCTTCTGTGTGGAGTCTGCATGTCCTCCCCGCGGTTAGGTAGCATTTGAAAGACATGCGTGCGTAAATGAGCGTGCCTTCGTTGAAGGTCAGGTGTTGAGTTGGCACCTCGGCATTTTGTAAAAATCTACTGCCAATCATTAGCGGACCAGAGTTCCGCTGTGGTGACCCCTTACCAGGAAAAAGCTGAAAGACAAACAACATTTATTCAGGATATAATCTGACCTAGGATGACAGTATAACAGCAATGAGGTTTCTGAAAACTAGGCAAAAATTATCTACTTCCAGCACTGTCTGTGCATGAACTCTGTAGCACAGTGTCATCACCTGAACATTGCATATGCTAGGGCATCTACATTTGTTTTGAGATTCTTTTTTCAGCAGAATATTTGTGGCATGTGAATAAAACCTAAACACTCAGATTCCTGTTTCTATTACATAATTCCAGTTAAACTTATTGTATCGGTGCATTAATTAATAGACATCTAATGGTAAGAAAGATGCAAAAATGTCTTTATTTGCAGTAGTTATATCCCCTAGTAACCATTTCTCTTCAGAAAAACACGGAGGAGGATTTACATTTGGAAGTCATTGTTTTCATAAAGGAGAGTATGTTAATAGAATACATTGATTTAAAGCTGCTGTCATTTTTACTATATAAGAAGTCTGCAGTAGAAAATGAACACTTTCTACACTATGAATATATACACACACACATATATATATTATGTATATATATACATATATACGTTGATATATATATATATATATATATATATATATATATATATACATATATATATATATATATATATATATATATATATATATACATATATATATATATATATATATATATATATATATATATATATATATATATATATATATATATATACATATACAAATACTGGTCCATTTATTAATTATTTAGACAAGGATTTAATGATCATTCCAAAGACTTTTAATGTTCTTTTTTTTGGCCTGAAATAACCCCCACTGCTGAGACCACTAAAACCCATCTCCCTCTGACCTATTAACTTCTCCATTTGCAGCCATTTAAGGATACCTAGAACATGAGGTGAGAGTCAGAGGTCATAGATTATAATCATTCAGAATAAGAATATTTTACTTTCTCCACCATTTCCTCTTCAGTGTTAGTCAGCAGGCTGAATGAAAAGTTTGCTGTGCACACCTGTGTGGGTGCATGTTTCATTAAACCTGCTATGCTGGACCAGGCTCAATGAATAGTTTGCTGTGAACACCTGTGTGGATGCATGTTTCAGTAAACCTGCTATGCTGGACCAGGCTCAATGAAAAGTTTGCTGTACACACCTGTGTGGTCGCATGTTTCATTAAACCTGCTATGCTGGACCAGGCTCAATGAAAAGTTTGCTGTGCACACCTGTGTGGGTGCATGTTTCAGTAAACCTGCTATGCTAGACCAGGCTCAAAGAAAAGTTTGCTGTATACACCTGTGTGGGTGCATGTTTCAGTAAACCTGCTATGCTGGACCAGGCTCAATGAAAAGTTTGCTGTGCACACCTGTGTGGGTGCATGTTTCAGTAAACCTGCTATGCTGGGCCATGCTCAAAGAAAAGTTTGCTGTACACACCTGTGTGGGTGCATGTTTCAGTAAACCTGCTATGCTGGACCAGGCTCAATGAAAAGTTTGCTGTACACACCAGTGTGGGTGCATGTTTCAGTAAACCTGCTATGTCACCATGTCCTCTTCAGTGTTAGTCAGCAGGCTCAATGAAAAGTTTGCTGTGCACACCTGTGTGGGTGCATGTTTCAGCATACGTACTATGCTGGACCAGGCTCAATGAAAAGTTTGCTGTACACACCTGTGTGGGTGCATGTTTCAATAAACCTGCTATGCTGGACCAGGCTCAATGAAAAGTTTGCTGTGCACACCTGTGTGGGTGTATGTTTTAGTAAACCTGCTATGCTGGACCAGGCTCAATGAAAAGTTTGCTGTGCACACCTGTATGGGTGCATGTTTCAGTAAACCTGCTATGCTGGACCAGGCTCAATGAAAAGTTTGCTGTACACACCTGTGTGGGTGCATGTTTCAGTAAATCTGCTATGCTGGACTAGCAATGGGCTCCATTGAGTTTCCATGCTGTTTTTCCTTGCTTTCTCTCTTGCATGGTATAGTGTGCACAGTTGCAATCTATCCCGAATATCTTGCTGATGCATTGCGATGGTACTAACATTAATCCCCTCCATTCTGACTGGCTGAAGAGGTATCAGTTGTCCCTCCAATATCTCTACAGCCAACTATTCCTTAACCCATGTTACCACTTAAACCTTTGAAATTTGGATTGCAATCAAGCTTTATCACTCTCTGCTACAGAATTTTACTGTCTGTGCACACAAAGTCAGAAGCTGACCAATGTCCTTTTCTCTGAGCACCTAATGGATTACCAGTTTGAAAGTTTAGGATAGACGGATTCCAAGAACCATATGATGTAACTATGACAAGATTTCATGAGACTCGTACCTTATGCTACCTTCAGCTAAGTCAAAATTCAATTTGTGGTTAGCAGTTGTTAGTAAATTTCTCTCAGTGACCTGTCCTACATGGTGTTGATCTGCTTTAGAACATTTTCCTCACATAATTTCAAATCTTCATACCTCTCTGCATACACCATGACTTGTGATGCTACTGTTGGGAGCTCTACTCTTTGCCACTGGATGGTTGATCTTCATTCTGAATGCTGTACCATAAAGATTACCCACATATTTCATGGTGAAAAGACTCACTGAAGTGAGAGAAAGTGAATCAAGCAGTTTGCTCACTTTTCCCTCTTATCTAAGCTTTTTCTAATCTCGGTTTTGTATACAGTTCACAGGTGTGGAGGCTTCCCCCTCTGTCAGAGATGCTGGGAGACTTGCTCAATGAAAACAAAACAATGTGTATGAGGTTTTAGATATTTTTTTTAGGTTTGAATAATCTTGTATCAATTAAATGAGATGCTATTATTCATACAGGGACCATTCCTGTTCCTATTCTAAATGTACTCATCAAATATATAATGCTAGGTTGGGGACATATTAGTTAAAATATACTATAAACATCTTAATCATTCTAGATCAAAATATATATGAAGTTTGTTGCAGTAATTCAAATTACACTGACATACTTAGAAGCATTATATGCTTTTATTCATGCCTTTTCAGGTTGACATTAAGAGGCACTGTCGCAGAAAGAAGTAAAATCAGTTGTCTCATAAAATTCTTATATCTCAATATATGAATTCTGTTAAAATTATGTGTTGTGTATATGTATGTTTTTGTACAGCTTCCTTGTTTCTGATGTCTTTAAACAATGTTGCTACTGCTAAGCTTTATGACATCTCAGAAAAAGTATATAAACTTTGACATAGCCGTGTAAAAGGATGGCACCCATAATGTGGAGACAGAATGGTCAATAATCTGGAATTAAATATAATAAATCTGAGACTGCCATTTATCAGAATATCTCCTTTTCTCTGAGGTATGCAGTCTGAGAATTGATATAGATATGTAGGCTTGGGGGTGCAGGGTGGCTTATCACCCTGCAAACAAAACGTTTAAAGGAGAAGAGCTCTGTTGAATATTCACTCTTCTAAATTTTTGGCATTTAGAGTCACAAAATTTTAAAAGAAACCTAAAATTTGAAGGAAGTTATTTATGTGAGAAAGACAGTCATACTATGTGAAACAATAAGATATGAGTATGTTACATGATGAAAAACAAATTGAAAATGTCCTTACTCCCAATAGTATTAGCTGTTGCACATATCTCACCACACATATTCCATTTATGCATTTTTACTTTTGTTTCTTATACTTTTTAGGAGATGACGCATTTCACAAGTTATATGAATGAACCTTAGTGTGTAGAGTTTTACATGCTCACCAAGGAATGAACCTTAGTGCATAGTAATATAAAAACTGAAAAGGTAAATAGTTTGTTCAGTGGTTTGAACTGCTTTCTATACAGCAGAGTCAAGGACAGCATGCTTAATTTTTATAAATGGATGACAGTTAGCAATGCAGTAGTACACAAGGGATTTGAGATGCATTTCTTCCCATTTTTGGGTGGCTGACTAGACATTTTTTTCATTCATTATTTTCTGTGTTTTGATTGGTTTATTTTTAGAGAAGTTTTGCTATTGGTTTTATTGAATTACTCCATTGAATTTTTTCATTCATTTGGGATTTTACATCCAGTAATACCAGAGGGCAGAGAATAAGACATGTTCTTTAATAAATTATCTAGGAAACTCTTTTATTGCTTTTTACTTATATGTTTTTTTCTGGCATTTGAAGGTTTCAGTATTACCCCACACACGGTGTTTAATTTTGGTGGATAGAGTTCTGAGATTAGTACCTGGTACGCATTATTTTGAATTTAGAATCTGTGCTTCTTTGTTTTTCTGTAATATATCAGATGGGCCACACAATGATTTTTATTGACAAAATTGTGGAATATCCTCTTAAAATGACTTTTTGGGGGAAGATATTTTATTAATTAGAAGGTTTTCACTTTGCTATTTTATCATTTTGCTTAAGTGAAATTGGTACGACTTATTTATGTTAATGCCTTTTGAACTTTAATGTGAATTTATATAATAAAAATGGTTAAATATATGTTTTTCTTTTTCTTTTTATATTTCTGATTTAGTCGTCACTTTGGGTAGAATATTCATTTCTTGCGTGAATGGAATTTTGGAATATTTCTGCAGATTTTTAATACTTGCTTTTCAGTTTTATCTGTTGTTATTATATCTTTTATTGGGTAGTTATTTTTTTTACCTTTGGGTAGATTTCTTCCAGATTCCTGTCATTGTATTTGATGGCCATATCATGAATTTCCACAATGATTTTATAAATATATATATATATATATATATATATATATATATATATATATATATATAGATATGATTTATTACTTATTAATCATCAAATACAGTAATAACTGGTATAGACAGAGTTTATTCCCGCTGGGAGACGTGGGCAACTCAAGTAAGGTCATATGCTTGTAAGACAGCTGTGTGAGTTGTAAGCAGTATTGAGGTGACAGTATTTTCAAAACTAAAATAGGGCTGATCGAATACTATGGCATGAAACAATAATCTGAATGGAAATTACAGAAAGGAAAGATTAACAATGTGCCAGTAAACAAAACAGAAGTAAAAAATATGTAAAGTAAATTTCATATTCAAAGTTAATAACCATAATCATTAAATCCACTAATATGTGTTTTCTTTTGTTTCTGTAACACCAACATTGTCTTCAAGAAGTAAAAATTTAATGCCAAACAATATATTCACATTTTTGCAAATCATTGTTTATTGCACCTATTTTGAATTACTTCTTAACATCAAATGTATAAAATGGTCATGGTTTAGAGTTTCTCCCCAGCTGGCTAATCCCTTTACTACTCAGTGGCAGAAGGCATTTAAAGAGAAAGTACAACTGTCATCCTTGAAGTGGCAATCACATAGCTTCCTGACCCTTAAACATCACTGTGTCTGACTTTTGTTGCTAACTTTTACATTAGAAAATACTCTAAAATAAAGTGCTATAAAATTGAAGAAAAATGTCAGAGACTTGATATAAAGTTTCAGGAACTGCTTAGTGTTTTTGAAAAGAGGATGTGTGTTCATAGATAAAGTCCTATTCATGTGGGCAACTTTAGCAAATTTACATTGAAGCATAATAGAATGTCTTTAGTCGAAGAACCTTTTCATGTGGAAAATAGCCTGGAAGCAGATCTGATTTGCCAAGAAATTTAATAATGCAATTTTTTAGTTGGTAGCTCTTTAAATGCATCTATTTTACATCTGACTCCATGAAGAAAACATATATCATTAAAATGCAAAGCAGTGTCCTTCTTTTTGAAGCTGTACATACTTACATGCATATATACAGTTAGACAAACAGATAGATACACATAAACCAATCACTCAAGCATGCTGGGAGTCAAAAAGGCAGTCCAACTTAAAAAGTTAAGCTAGATTTGTTTGACGAATTGTTGAGTTAGAGAAAATCCTCCCTATGCAAATATAACTGATCCTGAATTGTTGTAATCTTGGGTACAAACCTGGAGTTGGTTATGTTTAGATATGGTATGGTAATACTCAGCCATGATGACTGAAAGATTTCTGCTACCCATCCCCAATCAAAATTCTTCCTGCAAAACATACAGTGAAATATATTAAAAGTGATGAATTGAGTTTCCCTGGTGTGAGCTTTGATGACGTTATGGACACCATATGTTAATATAACATGTCACCTGTCAGCATGCTTCAGCAGATGACAGTGCAATTTCACAGTTTTGTTTATTATAAAATTGTCTACTTTAACTAAAAATATGCCTTTTCATTTGCAACAGTTTTAGAACAACCCATAGTTCTGCTGCAGTGGCATATACAATTAAACGTAACATTTACATACATTGTTTTAATTAACACATGACATAGCATTTACATACATTGTTTTAATTAACACATGACGTAGCATTTACATACATTGTTTTAATTATCACATGTAACTTAGAGATTTATAGTCTTGCAGTCCAGTGGATCATTGAAGAGCCTAACCCCTGCATCATTTGCCAGACTGCTAGACATTTCAGACGCTATCTATTGTCACTACGTTATAGAATAAAAAAAGCTACACATACCCGATTATGTCAGGGATGTTTATGTTAAACTAACTGAATTAGGGGAAATAACAACTCAATTATTAGTCTTTGGAAGCTGCAGTGGTTCTTCAGTTTCAACATTTTAAGCAATATAATTAGATATCTGGACACAACTGTTAAACTCTGTCTGAAGTTTTGTTTTTCTGATATGTTTTGTTTTCCTTAATACTGTGATGGATAAATTTCATAAATTATTTGATGTGTGTGTGTGTGTGTGTGTGTGTGTGTGTGTGTGTGTGTGTGTGTGTGTGTGTGTGTGTCTGCGTATGCTTGTGTGAGTGTGTGTGTGTGTGTGTGTGTGTGTGTGTGTGTGTGTGTGTGTGTGTGTGTGTGTGTGTGTGCCTGTGCGTGTGTGTGTGTGTCTGTACATCTGTCTGTCTGTCTGTTCCAAGGAGGGAATTCGGAGTGCTATCATAACACTCTTAGTACTTCATTTTTTCCACTTGGCAGAGTCTTCACAGTGTGTCTGGAGGAAGCTGTATATTTTTTTGCTAAAACAATTCTGTAGTTTTCAGCTTATAACATAATTATTCCCAGCTGCTCTATAAATAATATGGTAGGCATGAATCATGACTAGAAAAATATTTCCCTAACTGTTTTCAGTGCAAATGAATCCTTGTACTAAACTCATAAAATACGATACTATATTTGCAGCTGGAAAAGGATACACTATGTAATTTTATTACTGACTTTCATGAAGGATTTTAACAGATACATCGCATTTTCATAGCTAAGCAAATTAATGTTTTGCATTTTGAAACAGCAAATAGTTTCTAGGTAGTTTTGTATTAAACTGAGAACTGATTACATTGTTTCCTTTAATTTAATTCATGTATGAGACTGATGAAAAATATAGCTGTGATCTGTGAAGACAGTATCAAGAAAATATCCACTAACTATAAGAAAATTCTGAAGACAAATTATAATGTCATTAGCAATTTAATGAGGATAAATAAGATTTTATTCAGCAGCCAGGAGCCTTTTAGGACCAGTGTGCAACCAGGCAACTTAGTCACATAGCAACTGGCTGCAAGTAGAATATAATCATTTCTGGAGTAGAAGATAGCCGTGCATATGTTGTTGCAGTTGACTGCAAGCCATACTAAGAATGGACAGCAAATGATACATGCCTTACTTTAGTACAAATGCAAAGTTTGCAGACATATATTTTAGGATGTTCTTATTATATCTTCATTCAGCTCCCCAATATAGCCTTTAACTTGCATTCAGTCCTTGCAAAAATTAGATTTTATGTAAACCTTCTTTGTCTGCCTCTTAGGTCACCTGTCAAAACAGCCTATCATGTACCGATTCATCTTTATTTATGGTACTAGGTTTCTAGGACTCTCATTTTTTCTATGAAAAACTGCATCTTTTATTTCCATGTGAATTCCAGCTCCATCTGCATACTGTGCTGTTTTACATAGGGAGAGTGTCCCTTTTTACTTGTCAAAATAGTACATAACATCATTCATTTCTCACAGTTATTCCAGCAGTTTTGGTTATCCATCAGCAATGGAAGACAGAACAGAATACCTATCCCATTACAATTTGAAGATTTAGTGTCATCAGCCCATAAAATGAGTTAGATGTGCAACAGAGCAGGATGAATGTAAAAAAGCAGCAGCTTACATCAGACCATGCTGTAGTGTCTAGTATGTACCCCAAAATTTTACTTATCTTACTTGCAAGAGAACACATTCCAGACTCAAACAAATTGAAGAGTTAGCCTGAACCTCCTCTTATAAAACGATGCCGCACTTTTAGCCCATTCCTAATAACCTGTCTCCTCACTCTTTTGTAACTAATTTATTTTAAATCTACGTAACCAGTTTTTGTGAATTACTTTGTCCTCTTGATCATATTTTTACTGTTCTTTATTTTATTTTAGTTACTCTTTTTGGTCCTGATTCAGGGGCTTCATATGTAAGTGTAATCAATGAAGATACACTTTGGTAAGGTGCATTCCATCAAGCCTAAAACAGGCCCAGTCTCCAGAATATTTGGGTATGTAGGTTCACTGCTGAATTCATATATTTTCTTTTCTTGCCTTCTCCTTTTTGGTATTCTTCTTTACAAGTCTGCCTCTAATTATAGACAAAATTATGAAAATTCCATGAATTTTTTCCTTATCAACATGTTGTGTCTGAGCTGCGGTGGTGGTGCTGCGGTAGTGTTGTCACCTCACAGTAAGACGTTGTCCTGTTCGATTCTCAGCTAAAGCGTCTTCTGTGTGGAGACATGCGTGAATGGGCAGAACTTCGTTGAAGGTTGTACATCAGGCCTGGCAAGTCGGTACATAAAAATCTGCTGCCAATCATTAGTGGACTTGAGTTCCACTGTGGCAGCCCATAACCGGGAAAAGCAGAAAGATACAACAACAACAATCAACATGATGTGTCTAAGCATTACATCAGTCAGTTATTACTTTGGAATAAAACCAGAACATTTTCTCCAGTGAAAAGTTTATATAGCAAGCCTTTCAATTGCCATCTGGCTCAGTACAGGAGGCAGTTGACTCCATCTCATTCCATATAATTTTCATTGATTAAGTTTCTGTATCCATTGTGTTAGACCTAATATTTTCACTATTGGAAACATTCTTCTCCTCTCTCACACCACTGTAAAACATAAGGCCTCAAGGCTCATAGTACACTGCAACTTGCAACAGAAGAAATTAAAATGTATGGCATGACTTTGACACCTGTACCTAAAGTATTTGCGTTTGTATAATGCCTTTCCTTTTTCTTTTTTTACACAAAGCATTTAATTGCAACATTAATTGCTTAATATAATTCACAAACACTCTTGATGTCCATTTCTTGGCATGTTTAATAACTTCTGTTAATGTTGCTTCTCCTGCCAAGTCCAACACTTGCCCAGTGCTGTAGGAATATTACAAGAAATATACTAGGTTAACTCATGTGATGCTGAAGACTCTTTGTAATGATACCTCAGATTGCTGTCCTTGCATGCCTCCCCCACAGCTGATTTAAATACTGACTCATATGGCTCACATCCCTTCTGTAGTCCTCAAAGATGCTGTGCCCACATAGACAGAAAAGTCAGCTCACTTTCCCTTCATCAGTATAATCTATTGACCTCTGCTCTGGATAATATGCTGTTATCCAAACTAGACTGTGTACTTTAGAAATCGTTACATTCCCTCGTGCCATAGGTTTAATAAACCCTTTCTCATACTACCTTTCACTTCTCTTTTACCAAATGTGCTGTGATTCAGGAGCATCTGATTGGCCAAGAAATTTAATAATGCAATTTTTTTCAATCGATAGCTCTTTAAATGCACCTATTCTACATGTTTTTTTTTAAATGTTTTTATTAAGATTTACAGATAAATAGCAAAATGTAACATTACAATATGTGTAGAAATTGAAATGGTAAACAGGAAAACAGGTAATACAAGAAAAAAATAACACAAACAACTATTTACAAGGTGTCTACATAAGGTAAAAAGATAGGAATTTTCTATTAGTTTATACGTTGCCAACTGATTGAACAAACATCATCATTATATTAGCCTGCAGTACGGCCCATACCAATGGTGCTGCCCAAATTAGTATGAGCTCTTTACAATATCGAATTTTAGCCAGTGCAGTAGCTATAGCCAGGTAAATCATTTACCTTTCAGTTTCCCATTCCTACCACAGACAGGTAAAGTTCTGGGTCTGCATTTTCTACCCAGTCCTACATCTAAAACGACACTCTGTTATAGTGCTTTAAAATTCATTCCAGATTGCTAAATCATCCCTGACCTGTTACATAATCCCAGCCTAATTTGCTTTTGATTTGCATATTTCAAAAAGTTTGCAAAGAGCTTGTTAAAGCTCTAACCAGATATACTGCTGCACAGGCAAAGTTAAACAGCTCTAACAATGATGTCACCTCTGCAACTCGCAGCTTCTTCTTACCTTTCAACTCTGTAATCCTAATCAGAAAGCTCAGTTTCTCATGCAACAATCTGAAAACTGAGCTGTCATCATTCTCAGTGCCTAAGATGGTCAATGCCTCTCTGAATCTTACATTTCACCCTCAGCTAAGATTATTTCCAGATATTGACACTGCTGAAAGGTCAGTATTCCTTGATTGGCACCCATTCCCTTTTCCTATAACTATTTGGTACGCACTCCACTTTCCAGTGATTTGGTAAGATTTGCATAATGATTAAGGTTTTCACTTCATAGACACAAGGTACAAGGTTTGATTCTAACCTCAGCATATTGGATAAGATTAAATGGCCCCTCAAGGCAGTTAGCCTTGTACAACCCTATGAATTTAAGTAGGTAGTCATCTAATAGTGCACCGCTATTTTACCTGAGGCACCTGATTATTAAATACAGTGCAAGGCTGTGCTAAACCTCTCAAAAAGTGGCAGAAGTTGCTGCTTATCCCATAAGCATGAGCTTGTCATAAATATGATTCTCTATTCAATTTCATACCCAAAAGGCACCCAGTGTAGTCCTGGCTACAACGTGGTAACAATTGGAAGGCAGACTCTTTGTCCATTTTAATCAGTCACAGATTCTGTTCTACCTGTATAATCCTGATAACATCCTCCTGGAAGGCATACTATACTCTACTCTATCTGTCTCCCTGTCAATTGTTTCAGTCACTGAACTCATCTGCCAGATAAAAGAAATAGTGAATTAAGTAGTACTCACTTGGATTTCTTTTTAAGAACAGTCCCAATGGGGAAATCGTAAGTTGACTCAAGGGAGGGATCCCCAAATGTAATCATTATTTTATCCATTTTCTTATAACTCCTATAAGCCATTGTTGGACATGCATCTTTTCTTTTTTTTCAGTAAATATCTTTATTAAATTATCATGTATGACATAGGCAATATTACATTTATAAAAATGAAAAGCAAACAACATTGATGCCACTTTAGTTGCAAACATTATACACCACAGACACCATTGAAACAACTGTAGTTGCAAACATTATACATCACTTATAATCTATCCAGTCATTCTCAGTTAAGCATTATATAGCTCATTCAAATCCTGCCTCTTAAACCTCATTTCTTCTCTGCATATATTGTTCCCACAATTCCCATTTTTTCTGTGTAGTTTGCTCCATCCCTCTTCTAAAGATCCCAATTCCAGTTGTTTTATCACTGTTACTATATTTTCTACTTCTAGTAAAGTTAGTCTAGACTTTGATTTCCATTTTGGAGTAAATGCCTTTTTGGCAGCCACCATAATTAGACTCAGCAAGGCTTTACTATGTCTATGCAATTCTAATTCTGTATTATAGCTCAAAAAATCATCTTCCCAGTCAGTCCAATCCACTCACCCAACATCTCTGACAGAGCAGTCTGCAGAGAATCCCTAAAGTCTGCAAACTCATTACACTACCAAAAATATGTTCCCAGCCTCTTCTTTCTTGTCCATCACACCTCCAACATTTGCTATCCGTCTGATGAAAAATTCTTTGGAGTCTTCTTGGGGTATATAAATACCTATGTAAACACATCCAGGCAAAGATCCTAAATATTCTAGACTTTGTTGCATATCTGGGAGATATACCTATATCCCCCATTGTCTCCTTGTGGATTGCTTATTCAGTCTCTCTTCCCAATCCCTTCTAATTTCCTCTGATTAATTATTATAATTATCATGCAACATTTTATATGCTCTACTAATTATTTCTTTTTTTAATGGCAGCTTCTGTTCTAGATTTTATTAAAAGCTCTACCAGTGCTGGTCTTTCATTTAAGAAACCTCTATTTCTTTCTCTTTGCCTGTATTCTGATATAAATCCTTGATAGGGAAGGCAATCTCTAATATCCAGTCCAAATAACTTCTTGGCCTCTTCCCATCCTATTACCTTTCCATTTCTAGTTATTTGTCCCCAATACCTTGGACCCTTTTTTATTGAGAAAACAATGAAATAAACCAGTTCCACACAATTTGGGATTATTTATATTATGAAGCTATTAAATGTGATCATTAAATGTCTCATTTTTCTGTTTTTATTTTCTTGCTCATTTATTTTTCACATAATTCACAGTGATGCACTTGCAGTGAATTTTCATGGTAACTTTAGTATTTCTTTCTTTTGGGAAGGTAGAGCAAAGTTGCAGATATATTTGAGGAGGCTGCTACTGTTGCACCATATTTATTAAAATGAAACGGGTTTGCATTGGCTGGATCTCAGTGTTACTTAAGAGTTTGTATTACTTTAGACCCAATGATGCGACAGCTGCATGCCTTCTGCCTTGTTGCACAGGCTGCACAAAGAGGCTTAGATTGATTCTCTTCTGCAGTCACAACAGAAGCACGTGGGCCTGGGATCTCATGTAACTAAAGCACAACTCTAGCTACAATGCAGTCATTGCACTGTATAACTTCAGTGCTGACTGCATCCGGAAATTTATAATGTGACTGGGTGTCACTGGCTTTTGTGCTCCATACCACTCCTATGATGTAAGCCTGACAAGTAATGTTTTGCTGTATGCTGTGCTTGTTCAGTTTAGGTCAGTATTCATAACTGGGGTACTACATAGCAACTTGCACTGCATGGAGTGAGTAGATCAGATGTCTCTTCAGTATTTAAAGATTCAAAGACATGTACAGTCCCACTAGAGAAACATCTCATTAAATAGAAATGCACTTCTGTACCATTTCACTGAGCACCCAATTAAAGAGGGCTTCACTGCAGTACAGGTCCAACCAGACAATACACAGGTACATACTACCCCAGCACACACAAAACTGATAGATGTGCATCTACACTGACAAATAAACACACACACCCATGGGCGCGCGCACGCACGCACACGCACACACACACACACACACACACACACACACACACACACACACACACACACACACACACACACACACACACACACACACACACACACACACACACACAGAGCAGCCTTTCTGCCATGAAGGTTAAATACAGCTTAGGGAATAATGCAGTCAGAACTGTGCTCATTCTTCGTAACTTGTATCCTGAAGTTAAAGATTTGCTGTCTCCTGTCATAACTTCATTTTATCTGTCAAATCCCACTTATTATTTCAGAAAAAAATTATGAAAATATGCTTAAGATTCAGTTTTAAGTTTCCAGTAATATCAAGGCTGAGATCTGCACTAAACATAACTCCTACTGAAGCCCAAAACAATCCATCAAATCTAGTTCAAGAGTGAACTATCTATCTAAACTGACATAACTTGCTTGTAGTATGACAAAAGAGGTAAGGATTGTGAATTGGTGATATTTTTTTAAGTTCTAGTCCTAGGTTTAACAGTTTCAGCTCTCAGTTGCTTATCATATGATTTTCAGCAAGTCACTTAATCAAACATTAATTCTTGTTCATCCCTGTAAATAGACATTTGTATTCACATCACTTGAGTAACACTTGAACAAAGTAAGAGAACAGTCAGATAACACCTCCTTGCCTTGGTGCCTTACTTGCTCCATATCTCCATCTTTTTCTTTAAAAAAAGGTTCTTAATAAGCCTCTAGATAAAAAGAGTATTCAGTGTATGACTTATGTTACTAAACATGTACCTATCCATTAATCCCACAGCTGTTAATTATATTTCAAAAATCAAACTCGTATTGGAATGTTAACTTTAATCTTAGTTGTAAGTGTCAGTTTGAATATACCCATTGCTCTTTGTTTAGTCGGCTTAGATTTAGTTGTAAACAATGACCTTAATATAAACATATTTGTAGTATGTTGCTCAGTTAAACTTGATCCATTTTTTTATTCTTGTTTTACCTTTAGCTTCATTCCTATCATCAAGACCTTCTGCATAAAGGAAAGTGGAAGCCTAACTATTGTATTAAGTTTAAATATATGTATAATTTTTATACAAACTGTAAGCCTGCAGCAGAGAATGTAAGAGTGCCTGCTCTACAGTCATAATAAAGTCTCTAGTTTCTGTTGTGCAAACTCACCCTACTTCAGTTGCAGATAGTCAAATGGTAAGATATTATTATTATGATGAGGTGTATGTACATTTGAAAAATTTCAGGCACTCCCATCAACTACTCATTTATTAGTTCTAGGAAGTCCTGTTTTGGAAACCATAATACCTCATTTCCCATTGCCTGCTAGTCTGTCTTGTGAAGATTGGTCATATGTCAAATAATCTTTCTGTTTAAACAGCAGGGTTTATTCTGCAATTAGGCCTACAAAACAAATCACATTTTTCCTTCAATGTTTGTTTCTTTTTTGTCAAGATTCTCATGAAAATCTATGAAGCCTTCACAGCAAAGTAATACAGTATGCTGACGAGACATTAGCCAAATGTCCTAGCGATGAGTCCATAGGCATATAAACGAGTATACAGTTCAGATGAATGCCATATTGCAGCCATGTTTGACTAACCAGAGCATGAACATAACTTCTGTAAATAGCTTATTGCCTTTTATTGTAAATACTTGCATAATTTATTTCACCTGTCTAAATCTAGTTATTATATTTCAGATGGGCACATAGGCTAGCTTTTGCATTAGGTATACTGTTGATTGACAAATCCAGATACTTAACATGAAATGCCACATTGCATTATTTTCTTTTACCAAAACAGTAAAAAAATATGTCACTAAAATCTGAAATGTCTGTGTTTGTTTTTTAGAGTTCAAACAACTTCAGCTTTTCTCTGTCTCATATCATCTATTAAGAGGCGATCCCTGCTTGACTTACAAAGCCATGTCTGACCCAACCCTGTTAAAAATGTTACACCTAAAGAAATCCCAATCCCACTGCACCACATGCTCCAGGGCCCTCAACCTCATTACCACAATCAATAGAACATGCTGGAGGAACAGGTTCATAACCCAGAGACTGGCCATGCTCTGGAATAGACTTCCCATACATGTCAAGCAGAGCACCTCATTGGCTCTTTTCAAGAGAAATCTTGATGAGTGGATGGGAAATAGAAAGTTCACCCTGGGAATCACTCCAGTGGATCTACTTGATAGAGGCACTGGGAACTAATGGCAGCATGATGCCAGGGCACGTCTATCGGCTAGGCTTGTAAAGGCTCCAGGGCTGTTGGCCTAGTACACACCTATGAACCTATGAACTGTGCTAGATCTTTAAGTTAATGTATGATTTTGTTTGTTTATTTTTGTGATAAATCAGTTTCATTTTCACATTTTTCTTTACAAACGATGCACTTCATTTCATTGATAAATATAATCCAGCGGGGTTAGCTTTATTTACTTATTTGTTTGCATTGTTTTTTTATACTTTTTCATATTGATCTTTTGTTATAAGTGAAATGAAGCAAACTGTGTGAATGAAAATGATGTTTTTTTGTATTTTAGAAATTAATTTTAACAGCCTAGTCTGTCATTATCTAAGTATGTTTCACATATTTTCCTTCTGTCTCTGACATAGTATTCCTTACTTAGACATAATTGTTTTTTTTTTTTTTTCGTTTGTTTTGAAATATTTAAATTCATTCTGAAATGTTTATCTTGTAAAACCCACCATGGAATGCATGCATCCAACATTATTTTAAGTTTCACTGTCAGAATGCGCTATTGCAGCTTTCCCTGGAAAAGTGACAGCAAAGAGCATTCAACAGTCAAGGCTGTTGTGTTATCCTGGGGAGCCTAGGAAGATGTATCTGATAAACTGATAAAGGAAACAGAAAATTTTTATCCACAAGCATAAAAACAGCTGCATAAAGCATGAGGGAACAAGTTATAAAATAAGAAAAGTAAGAACGTGACGGGGAAAAGATTTTAAGGCTCTTTCTTATAATTTTATGTTCTGGTCCCAGACAAAAAGCTTGGTTTATAGGTCACAGCTATGTATGCGTTATAGGGTCAGATCCATAATTTAGGTATTTCACATCTTAGGTTCTTCAAAGGACTTACAACATTTCTTAATACTTTCATCATTATGTTTAACACATCTGTTTAAGATGTAAGGGCTTCCTGATACTGCTGTAGGTACACTGTAGTTTTATTTATTAAACAATGATTCGGATCTCAATATTTACCTGTGAAGCCGCATTGGTCCTAGCAGTGTGGTCTTTGACTCAATCTTTGTGGGGCAGGGATATGAGAATGAGCCACAAATATGACAGTTGGAGTAGGTACAACATAGGCTTGGCCACTCAAATTGGTAATGGTATTGCTTGTTGGCTGCTTGTAAGGGAATTCGATATAAAATGATAGAGGGGCATAGATGGCATCTGTGTTCACATAGGTACCCACATCTTCACCAACGGGAAGGCTTAGCCCATTTATACAAAATGGTTTAATTGCCAGGATGCTAGTAAGAAGAATATTAGTGTTTGCATGGGTAATGGCTCCTGTGGATGACTGCAACCCTAGGGTATCTGAGGAAATTCCCTTCACCCCCCACAGAAATGAATGGACTTGAGTCTGATAAAAGAGGGCTTGATGATCAATGAAGCTGAGGGCGGGGAAGAACCTAGGAAAAAAGGAAAGAAGAATATCTACATCATAGGGAAGATCCGCATCTTTTCTTTGGTGTAACCTGCATGAGTTAACAATGTTGTTTTTAGCTCTATGAAAATATACCCATTTCTGTTTAACAGCACACAGTCCCATAAACTTCTTGACTTTACATTTTAATATATGTGTCAATCTGATGTAGAAGGACACTGAAAAGTAAAGCTATATAAACAATTTCCTGTTAAAGATGGAGTGTGCTGTGTGAAGACCTGTTGCTGAGTTGAGTATGTTGTTCTGATAGTCTTTTTGTCTGCTTTTCAATGCTGCAGGTTGATGCCGATGATGTCATTACAAAAGAAGAGCAGATCTACATCATTGTGCAACACAAGGCAAAGTGTGAGGAGCGATTACAATCAACAGCTCATACACCACTTGGTAGGTGGCACGTTTGTATTATGCATCAGTCACGTCAGTTATGATTTTCCATTGTCATGCTCAGTAAGGAAAGTTCCATGACATCAATAATCAGGGTTTCTCTAAACAGTCATCAGTTTGAAGAAATGCTGAAGAAATTTCAATGTCATCAGCTTCCGTATTATGACATTTTTATGTGAACATGATCACAGTCTCTGACACACATGATGATCCACACATAAACGAGTATAAAAATAACACATGCTGATGCACACATGCACGAGTATAAAAACAACACATGCTGATACACACGTACACATGAGTATAAAAACAACACATGCTGATGCACACATACACGAGTATTAAAACAACACACGCTGATGCACACGTACACGAGTATAAAAACACATGCTGATGCACTCACACACATGAGTATAAAAAAAACACATGCTGATGCACATGTACCCGAGTATTAAAACAACACACGCTGATGCACACGTACACATGAGTATAAAAACAACACATGCTGATGCACACGCACACGAGTATAAAAACAACACATGCTGATGCACATGTACACATGAGTATAAAAACAACACATGCTGATGCACACGTACACATGAGTATAAAAACAACACATGCTGATGCACACATACACGAGTATAAAAACAACACATGCTGATGCACACATACACGAGTATAAAAACAACACATGCTGATGCACACACACATGAGTATAAAAACAACACATGCTGATGCACACATACACGAGTATAAAAACAACACATGCTGATGCACACGTACATGAGTATAAAAACAACACATACTGATGCACATATACACATGAGTATAAAAACAGTGTGGGGTTGGTATAGTATCTCAATAGATACAAGACAGGCCTGATTTAAATAATTCCACTAACAAAATAAATAAATACATAAGTATGAAAAATGCAAGATATTCCTATGTTTTACAAGGAAATAGCCATCATCAGTTTTATACAGATTGAAGAAAAATGACATAGATCTGAAACATCTTAATGTAATGTAAAGTAATAAAACTGAAATCCAAGGGTCCTATTTTTGATTATAACTGAAATTCAGATAGTTTGTGTTGCTTAGAAATGAGGGCTGCTATACAAAGTGTTGTATTTCTTCAAAAGTTTCTCAGTTTTTGAATCTGAAAAGGAGGCAGCTTTAAACAAAAATGGGCTGTAGAGTATCACAAGGTTCTTGACACTTAGTGAACTATATATATATATATATATATATATGTATAAGCTGCTCTTTAGAAAAGAAATGTTCATTGTCTTATAAGAAGCTTTCTGGTAAAAATGCTTTGTGAACCATTGCTTGAAGGTAGTTTAAAAAAACCCTACACTACAATTGAATAAGTGTTGTGAACACTTCTCTTTGTGGTCTAGCAACTTTGGAAAGACCTGCTTTTAAAACTCCTCAGCAGTAAAATCCAGGGCTGCTTTTAACAATAGATTAAATATTGCTATTAAGCCCAGATCTGAGACTTATGTGCCTCTGTATGCATTGGGATATTTTCATATTGTGTTATGAACAGCAGCACACTGTAATAGAGATCATGTCATCTTTTAAAATTAACAGTTGTATATGTGCCTTGTTTTGATTCAGTAATTAAATTAATAATAAATAACTAACATATTTTTGATAATTTTTGCCCGATAGACTTAAGTAATCATGTTGGATTTTCTATCTGCTCATCTAACTAGGATTTATTTATTTATTTATTTATTTATTATTTGTTGACCGGGACACATTTGCAATGGAGGCCTGGGGGGCAGAGCTCCAACATACAGAAACATCATATAACAATAACAATGAATAGTATACATAATACATAGTGTTACAAGAATATATGATGGACAAGTTTAATGAGAGTAGTTGAAAGAACAACAATATTCAAAGGTAATTAAGTGAAAAAAATTAAAGGTGGTTAGTGGTGTTTAATTTAGTTACTAAGTTATGTCTTGTACTTGTTTACAAAGTTACTTAAGGTATGTAACAGCTGTAGCTGTTGTTTAATGTAGAGAGTGTCTTTAATCATGTTTTTAAAAGTACTGTTATTTTATTTTGCTTATTTTACAGATGTAACGTGTCTTCAAAGATGCGGATGCTTCCAAACTTATCTGATAAAAAATACACTAGTGCACATTTTACTGTAGTATAAAAGCAGCTAGATCGATTTCACTTATGTAGCAATTATATTCTGTTAGGAGCTGAAGAAAAATAATACCTGAGTTTGTTTTCAAACTGATAATTTTAATGTGACAATGTTACAACAATTTGGCTCATTATCTCAATATTTCAGTGCTGGCATAGAAAATATTACTGACATGTTTTAGTTGTCAGGGAAATGTGAAAGGTTTGTTTCTGCAGCTTTATAAGTAAGTTAGCTTAACTGCTAAATTCAGCATTTAATGTGTAAGTAATTAATGTACCGACAATTTAACAGGCCTGTGAAGATTGGGGAAAGATGGGCAAAGGCTGTCAGCCTAGTCAAATAGAATTTGATACATAATTCTATCATTTGTATAAATAAGTGTAAATTACAGGCTTGCATTCTTAAATGAAAGAAAACATTGTAAAATGTGAACTTCAAGATTGTTGCAACATTGCCATCTGCTGTAAGGAAAATCAAGCCAAGCGTTTCAATGTTCTTTGAAGTTACAATTATCTAAAAAAACTGTGCCGAAGCATCTGGCTGAACATATTCTTTCTATTGTCTTAACTTAAGGAATAATTGTTGGAGTATACATGTGAAATGTCTTTAATTGTTGTAGTTTCCTGAGCAGGTGTTAGCTTGCTAAATAATGCAGTTTGTTTGCCTGGGAACTCCAGACTAAGTGTCAAAATTATGTAATGTGAATACTGGAAAAACCTAAGTGCCAAAATGATGTAATTTGGGAGGGCCTTAGCAGAGCTGTTTGTTAGTGTTTTAAAAAACTATTGTTCAGTGAAAGACTGAAAGCATTTGTCTTGGACCATCAACCCTAGTACTGCTTATGCTCTTTATGTATGTAAGTAAGATTATAACACTGTGTTTTCTCTTAAGATTAGATAAAGATTAGAAAATTAGATTGAGTGTTTTTCTTTGACATCAGACCTGTCCTACTGTATTATTTTAAGTTTCTGTGTGATCTCTGAACTTTTAGATATCTCTGTGGTGTAGTAGTATTGTCTTGTGTTTTAATTATTTATTATTAAATGTTTTAAAAACCTTTACCTGTGGCTAGTTTGTGTAGAGAAGTGTGTTCTAGAGTACATTGCATATTTATAGAGGTTATCGTAATAGGCCACACTAATAAGCCTTAGACTGAATAGTCACATTACCAATTGGATAATAATATTGCACAGTAATAATTGGACACTCTTTCAAGGGCTTTTGGGTAGTTGATAATTATATTAGCTGGTGGTGGCAGGAATAACTACCATATAGTCTGGGTAACGGAGCACAGCTGGAGAATCTGTGTCAGCCTTTCCCAGGAGTGTCTGTGAAGTTGTATAAATACTTATCTCAAAGTGTGGGTGTGTGTCAGCTACCTGGGCAGGGACATGAAGCACTGGTTGGACAGAGAGGGTACCAGAGGTTAGCTTGCCAGCTAGGCTGAGATCTGGACCCTATAGCTATGCCAGTGGGGAGTCTTATTGGGGACCTGGAGAGCAAGGGAGAAACCAGCCCCAGATTGACTGTGATCTCTGTGTGCATTTAAGGGAAATTGTACTTTACTGTATGTATTAGTTATCCTTTCCTCTTCTAGGAGATGACCTCCCTGGTGTTAGTGGTGAGGATTGAGGCTCCTTGATTGCTGGGCATCTCAAGGCCAATAATTATTTCTGGTTGTGTAAGTATTTATTAAGTTTAATCCTCTAGTAACAGCTGAAGTAGGATCATACTACTCAGCTGCTATAGCACTAAACTGAGTACTAAGATGTCTCTGATTTTCCATTACTCAGCTGCTATAGCACTAAACTGAGTACTAAGACGTCTCTGATTTTTACATTACTCAGCTGCTATAGCACTAAACTGAGTACTAAGATGTCTCTGATTTTTCCATTACTCAGCTGCTATAGCACTAAACTGAGTACTAAGATGTCTCTGATTTTTCCATGACTCCTCTCAGCAGTGATTTTATTTTAATTAAATAGAATATGGTGACTCATTTAGGTACAACATAAGCAAAAATAAGCATAAATAAAGAGACCAATTGATGTAGTGGTTAAGGTCTATTTCTCCCATGCACAAGGTACAAGGTTTGATCATGACCTCTGGCCAGTGAGTGTTTGGAGTTTGAATGTTCTCTCTGTGTCTCTGCGGGGTTCCTCCCACCTCCAAAAAAAACCATGCTGAATGTTTCCATATCAGACTCACCAATGAATCGAGCTGTGGGCATTAGCACAGACTCTACATGCTGCCTTATAGGCATCTAATGTGGAGGGCAGTATCCTCAATAGAAGAGAACATGGATCACAGACTGCATGCTATGGCAGGACTAGCCAGTTGATAGTGTAGAGAACATGGATCGCAGACTGCATGCTATGGCAGGACAAACCACTCTTCAGTGTAGGCTCTAGGTGATTTGTTTATGTTGACCAATGTCACTAAAATGGGCATTATACATGCTAAGGGAGGGTGGGAGATGTGTGTGTCTGCACAGCCCTGAATCAATAAGCTGAATGTAAAACCATGAACTAAGATTTGCTACACCAGATGCAGCTTGGAAGTGGATGGCATGATGATCCAAGAGACAAGAAAGATGGAAGGGCAGTGCAGCAAATGGGCTGGGATCCAGAGTTTACTACTCAGGAAGATGACAGGCTTGTCTAAGAGAGAGAAAGATGAGTGAGGGATCATCAGAATTAGTGACAGACTCATGGCAATCAGACTCTAGTGTAATGATAGGGCAGTATTCATAATCTCAGCCTACATGCCAGCACATGACTGGCCAACATGCATCTCAGTTAGACTTCCCCCAGTGAAACAGCATAAACCGCTGTTGCGACAATCAACTGCAAGAAATGCTCAGTTTAGGCTCTAAGGTCAACAGAGACCAGGTGAAGACCTGTACAACAGTTCAGGGAATTACTCAGGGCTCTAGCACCCCCAAGAAGAGGAGCACAATGAGGACAGAGAGGGATTTGAAGAAGAATGGCAGAACCTCAAAACAACATGTGTGAAGGGTACATACAGAAAGCTGGTAGTGGAATGCAGAAGAAGGAATGCAGGAAAAAGTGGGAGACTGAAATGACAGACCAGGCTAGGAAGGACTGGTTGGCTAATAAAGAACCTAAGAAAGGAGTTGTGGTGGCAACAGAGACACTCTACCAGCATCTGGAAAGTGACTCAGTAAAAGAAACTATATCAGGTTGCAAGGCAAAGATAAATAAGATTATCATACATCCTTCATAAGGTATGCCAGCAACAACCTGCTCATCACAGATGGAAGGAGTATTTCCAACAGCTTCTGAATGAAGAAAACCCCACATAATCTGTAAGTCAGCGAAATCAGCAGGCTCAGATGTTCATAGCAGATATGACGAAGATGCTGGGTGACACTGAGTGAGATGGGGAAGAAATGTCTTCTGAGGTCATCTGGAGAGGTAGGTGTATCCCAGATGACTGGAGAATAAGCATACTTATGCCGGTGTACAAGAACAAAGGAGACATCCACAACTGTGGACAGTACAGGAGCATCAAACTTGTGTGACACTGCATGAAAGTTCGGGTGAGGGTGATTGATAAATGGATATGCAGAGTAGTAGAATGTAAGATGGGAGATAAGCATTCAGCTATAGATCAGGATGTAGCACAACTGACCTGATGTTTGCAATAAGACAGATAGCTCAGAAGAGTCTAGAGATGAGGAAAGAGTCCAACTGGGCATTCCTAGACTAAAGCATATGACATGGTCCCAAGAAAGCTGATTTGGGCAGTACTGCAGTGGTTCAAAGTCCCAGAAACATTGGTAGAATTAGTGCTATGCACAAGGACCCAATGACTTAAGTACAAACAGTGTTCAGTCTCACAGAGGGGTTCCAAGTGGGAGTGGGTGTACACAAGGGTTCAGCTCTGAACTGCTATTCATACTAGGATTATATTAGCAAACAGATCAGAGGGGAAAGATCAACAAAGATCAACAAAATTGCTGTATGCAGATGATGTGGCATTACAGGCAGACTCTGCACAAAAACTTCAGCAAAGGAAAGGGGAACGGAAAGCAAAACTGACATCATGTGAGATGAAACTGAGCACAGATATGCCAGCGGTAATGGCAGGACATTGGGGAAATCAGAAGAAGCTGAGAAATGAGATAGAAGGGAAGACAGTGGAACAGCTTCAAGTATCTGGGAGGGGTGGTTGAGGAGGGGAGACTGAATGAAGAGGGCAAAGTTAGAATAATTTGTAAGCAGGGGCTTGGGAAGTGAAACATTTACAAGCGGGGGCCTGGGATATGTCTATCAGTTAAAAGTATCCAACTTCTATTTGAACTGATGTTGTCCCTTGCCAGAAAAAGTGATTACTTGTCTATTCCCCTTATTCTCTGCCATGTGATTGTAGCATATGTTTTAAACTTTGTTAACACATCAGTGTGTTGAGAAGTGTACTAAAAGGTTTAAGCAGTTTAGAAAGTGCAAATAAGATGTAAAATAAATATATAATTTTTCTTCATATACATATATTGCCAGCTAATAATCAACATCTGTACCAAATGAAATGACTGGTTCTTTCTGATATGACATAGGCATTGATGAGTTGTAGCAACTGTAATTAATATGTGCAAAACACTATGCATAATAGTCATGGATGCTAAATGAACATTTTTAAGTAGCCTTGTCTGATTACTGCTGTGCTATCTCCTTACTTTAGTATTTTATCGGCCATATATGAGTATGAAATAATACATTTGGATCAGTTTTAAAATGTTTGAACTCCTTCATTTTCATTTGTATAGCTAACTACCCAGAATGCATCATTTGGGCAAGAAAGGAAGATGCAAAGCATACAACCTTTAGCCTGAGTAGTTTAGATTTAAAATATAGAAGTCTGTATTATATCATGGTTGCATGAAGTAATCTCATTCACTGCTCCGTAGAATTATAAAATGAAAAGATGATCTAACTAAAATTGATAGTAAAGTCTGAAGCAGCACAGCACGAGACACTTCTGGTTTTAATAATAGTTCTTGGCAAAACAGAAGATTATTTAGCTGTTTTTTTTCTTGTTTTTTTCTTTGAATATATACCTTAAATATTTTATTTTTCAAATAGATGCAGTTTAGTCACAACCTGATGGATGTCATATCATAGCTAACACATAGCAAACTACAACGTATTCAGAAAATGGGAACTTCTAGGCTGGGATTTTTAGACTCGTATCATGTGCTTATACAGTGTTGTGGTTTGAGGAGGTCATTACATGAACCATTTGGAAGCTAATTACTGAATTAGTAGTTAGGAAATAACACCTGCACCCCAAGAAAAAAGATCACATAATGAAGCAAAGCTGCAGTGCTCTCATGAAGAACAGAGGTATTGTAGCATATGTTTGGAGCACACCTGGGTGTTATTGATGACAACAGGGCTAAGGTATACTAGCATGCCTGAGGCAATAGATGCCGCAGTGTGCAATGGTGTAATGCACATATGCAGCCACTAGACACTAGAAGGAGAGTGCAGGTCAGCACTGCAGCAACAGATAAACCAATATCATTGTGCACACCCAAGTGGTAACCCTGCACATCAAACAAATGAGAAGGAAATGGGGTAGCCTGTAAAGTATCGAATAGGGAACAGCCAGTAGAGTTTATCCAAATAAAGGTACTCCAAAGGACTGAATGATGGGGTTCATAGGTTCATGAGTGTCTGCCTACTGTTAATCTCCGAGAATTGTAAGAAGCCTAGCTTTACATTCCCATTATAATTTTTAGCCCTTATATTTTTCATATAGATAACCCAGAGATAGACCAAACAAGGATATGTTGGGACCTTTGCATGTTTACCTTATCCATGAGGGACAGGGGTGCCAAACTGGGGGTGCATTTGTGGTTACTGATTCAGTTGAACAAATTACATTTAAATAACTGGTAAGTTTTTTTTTCTTTTTAGGATATAACTGTCCACCTAAGGACTGTCCTGCAGAGTTAACCTTGTTCTCTTTGTAATTTCCACAAAAGAAGGGTAAGTGCTAAAGATACTGAAAGATGGCTGGGGTTTAGGAAAAGGCAGAATATAGCAGGTCTAGACAGGCAAACATGGAACACAGACACAGACCTAGAGGACTAGTATACACAGATAGCCATGCAGGATAGTGAATGGACATGTATCTACAGAGATGGGACAGCTATGGATGAGTAGTACTAGACAGTGGACATTTTCAAAACGACTAGATTAGCAAGGTACCAAGGGGTGACTGTAACTGGAGGTCAAAGTATGAAGGCAATTAGCAAGAATAAAAAGACAAACATGAGAAAAAGAGCATTATTTCTTAATTTTCTAACATAGCTGAAGAAAGTCCTGTAGTTTCCTGTGGCAACATAAAATTGATATTCTGCTCTACATTTTCAGATAATGCTCCTACATTCCCTGCTGACATGTTTTACTGTGCTCTTGAGGTAGAAGGTCCGGAACTTCTTGCAACTTTTAATTATTTTTCTTTTTTATATAATTTATTTGCACAGTGATTCCAGCAAAGAGGTTTATTCCTGAACTTACCATCCTCTTTAGGGCAGATGTACACTAACTTCTCTATGCAGCCGTTTATGTGTTAATAAAAGTCTGAGGTGAATGTGACAGACCTATCAGCTGGCTCTATTTGCTAGAGATTGTTAGGAGTTTTTCATCTGTCTTCTACAAGCTGAAGTCATTTTGCCATGGAGAAGCCTCTAAAGATGGTCTCACTTGTTGATGCGGTAGTACACCTAGGCCTGAAAGTAAAGATTATTGTTTTTTGGTTAGATTTAATCAGGGATGGGGAGATGTAGGGTGGAGTGCAGGCAGGAATTTTGGTAAGGACCATGTCAAGCATATTAGAGCCTTTGGTGGGTAGTTTTAAAACTTGTTCCACTGCATAGTTATTAACAAAGTATAGGAAATACTGAGCATTACTATTTTTAGAGGTATAAGACAACGCTTGAGTAACTGAAGTCACATAGGAAGAAGGTAGTTGGTTTGACAGTTAATGCCTCAGTGGTGTTAAGATAATTTACATAATCTGTGGGGGATAATGATGTAGACCTGTAGGTTACAATGAAATATTTGGATTTGTTAAGGAAGATTTCTGTCTTCATGAGCACCAAGTTAGAGTCATGGGTAATGTGTTAGGGTCATAGGTGTGTAGTACGCTAATGACCACTAAGGGTCATAGGTGTGTAGTACACTAATGACCAGTAGGGTCTTTTCAACCCTAGCCATGCATGCCCAAATCTCTGACAAGTTCTGGTACACTTGATAAGAGGGGGCTTAAGAGATGAAACATCTGCAAGCATGGGCCTGTGAAATCAACTATCTACAGGCAGCCTGTGTCCTTTAGAGACATAGCTGCCAAACTAAGGATGAACGTCCTGTTCCCCATCCAGTTGTCCAGGTTACACTTGAATGGGGTTTGGGAAGCGCACTGCTTCAGATGGATGGGGAGCCTGTTCCAGAGAAGGGGTAGTCTGTTGGATACATACCTGTCTCTTCTGCAGGTCCTGTTTATATCACAGGTGAGGTTTAAGTCTTTAGACCATGCAATTCTGTTGCTGTTTGTATTGTGAAGATATGCAGGTGGTCCATCACAGTGGGTGCCAACAATGCCTTGTATGCTAAGCATAGACCTCCCCTCAACAGTCTGTAGTAGACAAGGTATAGGGATAGGCAGCCTGTACAGGAAGGTAACATATGCCCTGTATTCTTATAGTGTGGAACTTCTGTGGACATTCCAGTTGTTAGATTGCCTGTTTGTGTGCATACCAAAGGGGGGACTCTGCTCAATGGTAGGCATTATGAGTATTGAATACTGTGGGATATGGACCATACCAAAGGGGCACTCTGCTTAATGATAGGCAAGATGAATGTTGAATATTGTGGGATAATGAGCCATACCAACGGGGGCACTCTACTCAGTGGTAGGCATTATGAGTGTTGAATATTGTGGGATATGGACCATACCAAATGGGGCACTCTGCTCAATGATAGGCATGATGAATGCTGAATATTGTGAGATAATGACCAAACCAAAGGAGGCACTCTGCTCAATTTTAGACATGATGAATGCTGAATATTGTGGGATAATGAACCATACCAAAGGGGGCACTCTGCTCAGTGATATGCATGATGAATGTTGAATATTGTGGGATAATGACCCATACCAAAGGGGCACTCTGCTCAATGACAGGCATGATGAATGTTGAATATTGTGGGATAATGACCCATACCAAAGGGGGTAATCTGCTCAATGATAGGCGTTATGAATGATGAATATTGTGGGATAATGACCCATACCAACAAGGGCACTCTGCTCAATGATAGGCATGATGAATGTTGAATATTGTGGGATAATGACCCATACCAAAGGGGGCACTCTGCTCAATGATAGGCATGATGAATGTTGAATATTGTGGGATAATGACCCATACCAATGGGGGCACTCTGCTCAATGATAGGCACTATGAATGTTAAATATTGTGGGATAATGACCCAAACAAAGGGGGCACTCTGCTCAATGATAGGCATGATGAATGTTGAATATTGTGGAATAATGACCCATACCAAAGGGGGAACTCTACTAAATGGTTAGGAAATATGAGTGTTGAATATTGTGGGATAATGACCCATACCAAAGGGGGAACTCTACTCAATGGTTAGGAAATATGAGTGTTGAATATTGTGGGATAATGACCATACCAAAGGGGGCACTCTGCTCAATCACAGGCATGATGAATGATGAATATTGTGGGAAAATGACCCATACCAAATGGGCGCTCTGCTCAATGATAGGCATTATGAATGTGGAATACTGTGAGATAATGACCATACCAAAGGGGGCACTCTGCTCAATGATAGGTATGATGAATGTTGAATATTGTGGGATAATGACCCATACCAAAGGGGGCACTCTGCTCAATGATAGGCATGATGAGTGTTGAATATTGTGGGATAATGACCCATACCAAAGGGGGCACTCTGCTCAATGATTGGAGTTATGAATGTAGAATATTGTGGGATAATGACCCATACCAATGGGGGCACTCTGCTCAATGATAGGCACTATGAATGTTGAATATTGTGGAATAATGACCCAAACAAAGGGGGCACTCTGCTCAATGATAGGCATGATGATTGTTGAATATTGTGGGATAATGACCCATACCAACAGGGGCACTCTGCTCAATGATAGGCATGATGAATGTTGAATATTGTGCGATGATGACCCATACTAAAGGGGGCACTCTGCTCAATGATAGGCATGATGAATGTTCAGTATTGTGGGATAATGACCCATACCAAAGGGGGCACTCTGCTCAATGATAGGAGTTATGACTGTGGAATATTATGGGATAATGACACATACGAAAGGGGGCACTCTGCTCAATGATAGGCATTATGAATGTTGAATATTGTGGGATAATGACCGATACCAACAGGGGCACTCTGCTCAATGATATACATGATGAATGCTGATTATTGTGGGATAATGACCATATTGCACCTAGATGCCATACCTTTGTTGAAAAGCTGCAAAACTTACAATTATTTCCTCACTACTGTAGATACCAGATGGCCAAAGGCTAGATTATTGTCTGTGTGTGTCCCCAAGTCCCTAATGTAAACTAATGGTGATTTTAACAAATACTGGTACTATCCCATAGATACTCAAGGGTCTAAAGCTATGATAGGTACTAAGCCTGGTATATAGTGAGTGTTGTCATTGCAATGAGTACCTGAAAAATTAATTTCACCTAAAAGCACCTTGGGACAAGGCTTGGAATCCCTGTCATATGTTAAAAATAATAATTCCATGAGACCAGACAATATATCAAGTTGCATTCCTATCATTACCATGCATGCATGTACTGTACACGCCTCTACTTAAACTACTCAACGTCTGTATGGTTTGAGCCTGATGCCTGGAAAGCAGCTACTATGACTTCTTTACATAAGGGTGAACCCTCTACAGACCCAGATAATGATATGCCCATCACCTCATCAATATTGTATGGAAAGTCATGCAATGTATTCTAGAAGAACTCATTTATGCAGATGTAGACAATTTAATTGAAATAGATACCACGATGGTTGGTTTTGTGAAGGTCCTGCCTCCTGAACCTAGTAAACATCTTTGAAAAAAATTGCAGAGGCTATGAATGCTGGTCACTGTGCACAATGCTTTTCTTGACTAGGCCAACTGTTCTGATATATTCTTCATGCTGGAATTACTGAAATATTAGACAAACTTAATTTAATCACCTGCATTGCTGTCTAACTTGCATATTGGCTATCAAACAGATCCCCAGTTGTGAAAGTTTCTAATACACTCTGCGGATATAAAATTGTAATCGGTGGAGTGCCACAGGAATCTATACTGGGCCTGCTCCTGTTTGATGCTTATTTTGA
This sequence comes from Protopterus annectens, assembly GCF_019279795.1. Taxonomy (NCBI): domain Eukaryota; kingdom Metazoa; phylum Chordata; order Ceratodontiformes; family Protopteridae; genus Protopterus; species Protopterus annectens. The sequence continues at coordinate 1,809,622,274 of NC_056731.1, forward strand.
AGACATCTAAGCCAACATTTCAGAAGTGTGATTGACCACATTTGCTGAAACTGCAAGCTGGGTACTGTTATCCTCTGATACAAAACAGCTCCAAAAGGATTAGAATAAGCACATACCTGGTGTATTGAAAACAGTCTAAAATTAGATGCAGAAAAGTATTGCATAGATGAGTTCAACAGAAAAGCTACTCCCACTTCAAATATTATAAATGCTACTCTCTTTAGGCAGAAGCAGTCATAAGAGTCCTGGGTCCTTATGTAGAAAATTCTCTCACATTTTCTAATTATGTTTCCAATGTAGTCAGGAAATTCTTCTATCTGGTCTAGGTAATTACCAAGGGAAAATCTTCAAGTGCCAAATAAGTCATCCTATAATTCTATTCTTTTCTTATCAACCTATCATAGAACATAATATCTTATTTGGTATGCACATACCCAAGTATATTATTCAACTGGAAAAGCCCCAAAGACTTCCTACTAAAAAAACTATTCCAAAAGGTATTAGTATAACTTTTTTTACACTTAGTAGGTTCATAGATTCATAGGGGGTTACTAGGTTAGCGGCCCTAGAGCCTTTACAAGCCTAGCCATGTTAATCCCAAGTATCCCATGTGTTCTTTTTGGGTAGTTCATACAATGAATTTATGAACAGAATAGGTCTATGATCAACACCGGCTACGACTGTCCATGAGGGATGTGGGTGCCACCTCAGAGGCGTATTTGTGGTCTCTCATCCAATTATCTAGGTTGTATTTAAATAGTGTCAGTGAAGGCCTCTGTTTTAGATGAATAGGAAGTCTATTCCAGAAAAGCAGCAGTTCCTGGGTGACATACCTGTCTCTACAGCATGTTCCGTTAATGTCATAAGCTAGGTTGAGATCCCTAGAGTGAGTGACTCTTGTGTTATTTGACTTGCAGATATACAGCATTTCCATTAAGGCAGGGTTGGAGATTTCCCTATAGGCCAAGTACAAGTAATCTCTCAGCAGAGTAAAGTAGCAGTAACCTACTGGCTTCTCTAAGGTGAACTTTGTTTAACTTTTTGAGACATGAAATACCCAGTCCTATTTGATCTCCTATATCTTCACAAAACTAATGCCTCTACAAACACTGGCATCAGAGACCTAAATATACAACAAAACATGAAAAAGACTTGGTAGAGGTTAGGTTCCTATTACAGCATATTCACAGACTGTGGAATAAGTTGCCACTACAGGTCAAGCAAATTCCTACTTTAGCTATGTTTAAGAGTACTCTTAATGACTTGATGGGTAGACACAAATTTACAGCAGGCATATTATGTAAACCCTGCTCAGTTTGGGAGGTAAGCTGTACTAAATGTTAAAAAGGGTTGCAAGAACTTGTCTGTCTACTTAAATGTATATACGACTAGGCATCTTATGGTTCCTGTGATCTATTACCTAATGTTATACATAGGTTACAATGTTTCTTAAATGTATGTATGACTAGGCCTCTTATGGTTCCTATCCTATGATCTCTTGTCTAGTGTTATACATTGATTACAATGTTCCTTAAATGTATATATGACTAGGACTCTTATGGTGCCTGTGACCTCTTACCTAGTGTTATACACAGGTTCCAGTGATGTGTGTATATATATATATATATATATATATATATATATATATATATATATATATATATATATATATATGACTAAGCGTCTTATGGTTGCTGTGATCTCTTACCTACTGTTATACATAGGTTATAATGTTCCTTAAATGTATATATGACTAGGTCTCTTATGGTTCCTCTGATCTCTTGCCTAGTGTTATACACAGGTTCCAATGATGTATATATGACTAGGCCTCTTATGGTCCCTGTGATCTCTTGACTATTGTTATACACATGTTCCAGTGATGCATATATGACTAGGCCTCTAATGGTTCCAGTGATCTCTTACCTAGTGTTATACCAGGTTCCAGTGATGTATATATGACTAGGCATCTTATGGTCCCTGTGATCTCTTACCTAGTGTTATAAGTAGGTGTGGTGTATTTTAGCTATTGTGTACAGTGTTTTGCCTTTTATATAGGTAAGACTAACCGACATTTAAAAGACAGGATTCTAGAGCACATGCGTGACATTAAGAATGTGAAAGAGAGCAATGCGTTAGCTGTACATGTACAGAAAGAGGGAACTACCCATAGGATTAAGTTTTTAGTGCTTGAGGTGGTCCCTATTAATAAGAGGGGGGGGGGGTAATCTGAGCAATAATACTGAAGCCTCAGAACAGGAATGGATACTGAAATTCCAAGCTGATAGGCCCCAAGGCCTTCATAATAAAGTATCCTTTAAACCCTTTCTTAAAGCCAGGGCCCTTAAACATTGACATTCATTTGTGATTTCATTGATTGAGTTTACATTAATATTTTATATACATTTTTATATTTATGTTATTGTTTTTATTTATAAAGCATCTTGCATATAATGTATTTAAATGTTATATATGTTCACCTACTTTATATGAATGTAGTTATTTTCTATTTTCTATTAGGTATTGCAACTATGGCCTTTTTAGTGTTAATAGGGCTCTAATTACTAGCATAACTGTTGATTGGTTAATTTGATATAGTGAACCTTTTTAAATGTGATGTTCTTTGTATTCACTGTTAGTCTGATGAAGCGGAAGGATTCTGTGAAAGCGCTTACTACTTTTGAATTAAAGTTGCCTGCTGTGTGTGACCAACCTGTCTTTTTGCTTTTCTGTTATAAGTAGGTTCCAGTGATGTATACATGACTAGGCCTCTTATCGTTCCTGTGATCTCATGTCTAGTGTTATACCAGGTTCCAGTGATGTATACATGACTAGGCCTCTTATCGTTCCTGTGATCTCTTACCTAGTGTTATACACAGGTTCCAGTGATGTATACATGACTAGGCATCTTATGATTCCTGTGATCTTTTACCTAGTGTTATACGTATGTTCCAGTGATGTGTGTATGACTAGGTCTCTTACGGTCACTGTGATCCCTAGTCTAGTGTTATACACAGGTTCCAGTGATGCATATACGACTAGGTATCTTATGGTTCCTGTAATATCTTACCTAGTGTTATACACAGGTTCTGGTGATGTAATAGGACTAGGCATCTTATGGTTAATGTGATCTCTAGTCTAGTGTTATACACAGGTTCCAGTGATGTATATATGACTAGGTATCTTATGGTTCCTGCAATATCTTACCTAGTGTTATACACAGGTTCCAGTGATGTAAATATAACTAGGCATCCTATGGTCCCTGTGATCTCTTACTTTGTGTTACACACAGGTTCCAATGATGTATATAAGACTAGACATCTTATGGTCCCTGTGTTCTCTCACCTAGTGTTACGCACAGGTTCCAGTGATGTATATATGACTAGGCATCTTATGGTCCCTGTAATCTTTTACTTAGTGTTATACACAGGTTCCAATGATGTATACAAGACTTGGCATCTTATGGTTTATGTGATCTCTTGTCTAGTGTTATACACATGTTCCAGTTATGAATATTTGACTAGGCATCTTATGGCTCCTGTGATGTCTTGTCTAGTGTTAAACACAGGTTCCAGTGATGTATATATGACTATGCCTGTTATGCTCCCTGTGATGTCTTACCTAGTGTTTATACACAGGTTTTAATGATATATATGTATGACTAGGCATCTTATAGTCCCTGTGATCTATTACCTAGTGTTATACACAGGTTCCATTGATTTATATATGGCTACACCTCTTATGGTTCCTGTGATCTCTTGTCTAGTGTTATACACAGGATCCAGTGATTTATATATCACTAGGCATCGTTTGGTTCCTGTGATCTTTTAACTAGTGTCATACGTATGTTCCAGTGATGTGTGTATGACTAGGCCACTTATGGTTCCTGTGATCTCTAGTCTAGTGTTATACACAGGTTCCAGTGATGTATATATGACTAGGTATCTTATGGTTCCTGCAATATCTTACCTAGTGTTATACACAGGTTCCAGTGATGTAAATATGACTAGGCATCTTATGGTCCCTGTGATCTCTCATCTATTGTTATACACAGGTTCCTGTGATGTATATATGACTAGGCCTCTTTTGCTTCCTGTGATCTCTTGTCTAGTGTTATACACAGGTTCCAGTGATGTATATGTGACTAGGCATCTTATATTTCCTGCAATCTCTTATCTAGTGTTATAAGTAGGTTCCAGAGATGTATGTATGACTAGGTGTGTTATGATCCCTGTGATCTCTTACCTAGTGTTATACACAGGTTCCAGTGATTTATATATGACTAGGCATCTTATGGTCCCTTTGATGTCTTACCTAGTGTTATGCACAGGTTCCTGTGATATATATATGACTAGGCCTCTTATGGTCCCTGTGATCTCTTGCCTAGTGTAATACACAGGTTCCAGTGATGTATATATGACTAGGCATCTTATGGTTCCAGTGATCTTTTACCTAGTGTTATATACAGGTTACTTTGAAAACTAGGCATCTTATAGTTCCTGTTTTCTCTTAACTAGTGCTATACTCAAGTTCCAGTGATATATATATGATTAGGCATTTTATAGTTATAATTAAAGTTCCTGTGATCTCTTACCTAGTGTTATACATAGGTTCCAATGATGTATATATGACTAGGTCTCTTATGGTCCCTGTGATCTTTTGTCTAGTGTTATCCACAGGTTCCAGTGATGCATATATGACTAGTCCTCTTAAGGTCCCTGTGATCTCTTATCTAGTGTTATACACATGTTTTAGTGATGTATATATGACTAGGCATCTTATATTCCCTGTGATCTATTACCTAGTGTTATACACAGGTTCTAGTGATAACTAGGCATCTTATAGTTCCTGTGATCTTTTGTCTGGTGTTATACACAGTTTCCAGTGATGTATATATGACTAGGGCTCTTATGGTCCCTGTGTTCTCTTGTCTAGTGTTATACACTTGTTCCATTGTTGTATATATGATTAGGCATCTTATGGTCCATGTGATCTCTTACCTAGTGTTATACACAGGTTTTAGTGATGGATATATGACTAGGCATCTTATAATCCCTGTGATCTATTACCTAGAGTTATACACAGGTTCTAGTGATAACTAGGCATCTTATAGTTCCTGTGATATTTTGTCTAGTGTTATACACAGATTCCAGTGATGTATATATGACTAGGCATCTTATGGTTCATGTGATCTCTTGCCTAGTGTTATATACAGGTTCCAGTGATGTATATATAACTAGGCATCTTATGGTTCCTGTGATCTCTTACCTAGTGTTATACACAGGTTCCAGTGATGTATACATGACTAGGCCTCTTCTGGGTTCTGTGATCTCTAGTCTAGTGTTATACACAGGTTCCAGTGATGTATATATGACTAGGTATCCTATGGTTCCTGCAATATCTTACCTAGTGTTTTACACAGGTTCCAGTGATGTAAATATAACTGGGCATCTTATGGTCCCTGTGATCTCTTACTTTATGTTATACACAGGTTCCAATGATGTATATAAGACTAGGCATCTTAAGGTTTATGTGATCTCTTGTCTCTCTGTAGAGATTTGTTTGATCAAGTTATTGTAACATAATGACATAGGGCGGCCATGGTGTTGCAGTGGTTAGCATTGCTGCCTCAGAGCAAGAGGTCCTCCGGTTCGATCCTCAGCTGGGGTGCCTTCTATGCAGAGTTTGCATGTCCTCCCTGTGGTCATGTGGGTTTCCTTTGGCTGCTCCAGTTTCCTCCCACATCCCAAAGACATGCTGTAGGTAGATTGGACACTCTAAATTGGCCCTAGGAGTGCGTGTGTGTACCTTCTGTGGAAGGTTGGGCACTAGGCTGGCAACTCGACACTGTAAAACTCCACTGCCAATCATGAGCGGACAGGTGATCCACTGTGGCGACCCCTAACTGGGAAAAAGCCAAAAGAAAGATTGTAAGATAATGCTGACGTACCGTTTCTAGCTGTAGTCTTGCCACACTCCAAAGGAATGCTACCATGTTTTCCAATTTTTACATGTTTACTGCTAACCTTCAGTTATAGCTATAGAAGCAGATATTTCAGTTTTAAACATTATGTCTTTAGCTAATAAGCAGTCTACTAAATAAATTAGTTTATCATAACTTTTGGAGCACTTTGCAATGCAAACAATATTCTTACATTACTAGACAAAGCTCTTTTTAACCTGTCTGTTGCTAAAATTTGGATCATTTCTATTTACTTTTGATGTCACATTGTATCAATGATTTCCAAATGTTTTTTTTTTTTTAATCTTGCATTTCCCTCTTACTGATTTACTGCCATCAAAAGTGCAGTTACACAATTGTTTTACTTGCACTTTATAGCAATAACAGACCTAGTGTAGCATCCTTTTTAAATTTGTCACTTTTCATGTAATCAGGATCCAACTAGACCATATAGATTTTCAGTGTTTCTCCTGTTAGCTGTAATGACCCAATTTTTGCCCACTCTGCTTGATCTCTGTTCCTTATGGTGGTGTACTGATAAAAAGGACCCAGGTAGGATACCAGAACATTGGCTGGCACAGAAGTGCAGTGGTTAGAATTGTTGCCTCACAGTAAGAAATGTTCCTGTTTGATTCATGGCTGGGCTGCCTTCTGTGCAGAGTTTCCATGTCCTCCCTGTGTGGGTTTCCTCTAGGTGCTCCGGTTTCCTCTCACCTTCTAAAGATATGCATCTGGAGGGCATCTACTGAAAATGGGCCCTTTCCTGGTAAATAAATGCTTATTTATTTAGTTGACATTTGTTGACCGGGTTAGGCCATCTGAGTTTGTGCCCATTTTCAGCAGAGACCTGGGGAGAAAATCTCCAAAGTGAAAACATAATTTAGACAATTATACTAAAATAGATTTAGAGGACAGGTAAAATAAAAACAAATCTTTTGTGGTACAGAAATAAAAACAGACAGGTTACAAAATAAATAAATTAGATTAACAATCCAATAATGTGCACAGACTCCAACTGTTAATAGGTAGCATATTATTTTTCTAGACAAGCTATAGTTGAACGTGGGATGTGAAGTTTAAACAGTTAGAGGAGACTAGTACAGGAAAGAATAAAAGTTCAGAAAGAGAGAATATATGAGGATTTAAGGAGAAGGGAGGGGCGGAGTGGGAAAAGGGGGCAGGGGAAAAAAGAAGGCAAGGAGGGAGGGGTAAAGGCTTAGGCTGGATGGTTGCAAACACATATCTTGGACCTGTGGAGATAACGTCTGAGAGCTGTCTGGAATTCTTGTGCATGGTTGATGTTTCTAAGGGTCAAAGGAGCTTATTCCAAGAGAGAACAGGAATATAGGAACAAAGGTTTTGACCTAAGGTTTTTTCATTTTTTTGGTTTATGAATCTCTAAGAGATGCTGGTCTGAGCTAAGAGGGCTTGGTGGTTTATAAAGGGAGACAAGAGAAGATATGCTGGGACAGGAGGAGGGTTTATTTAGAATGGTGTAGATTATGAAAAGTTGAGAAAATAAGTGCTGGTTAAGAAATTCTAACCAGTTGAGATCCTGGAGTGCAAGACTGTGATGAAAGTTTGGAGGTAGGTTTGTGGCAAATCTGGTTACTTTGTTATACGTGGTATCATGTTTTGGATAGAAGCGTGGACTGTAAGTTGGTAAGAACTTGAGAACAATGCAGGAGGTAATGAGGGAGATAAGCCTGAACAAGAGAGATTCTAGACATACGGGTAAGGAACTTTTGGTTTCTATACAGCAAGACAAGCATTTGGTGTGCTTTCTTTACACAGTTCTATACATGGTGATCAATAAATAAACATTATCTTTTGTTATTTTCATCTTCTGATCATGTGCGTTCATTGGGTTGTAAACTATATTAGTCAGCACAACCAAGTGCTGCTACAGTTCTGCTAGTCTTTTCTTTTGACTTAACAAGAATTTTCAATAAGTCTTCCATGACTTGGATTGTCAGGAAATAGCAGAAGAATAAAAAAAAAACAGCAATAGAGTTGTTTCAGGGAAATAATAGTAACAATTCTATAAGGTATTTTTATCCCAAAATTAAAAGGAAAGGTATATAACAAATCCACACAACCTGTGGTGAGAGACCTGGGTACTCAGGTTGACAACAATCTCACATTTGACCATCATGTGACGGCTGTGGTCAGTAAAGCCTTTTACTTGGTTCATTTTATAAGTAAAGGGATTGCATCCAGAAAAAAGGAGGTTATTACCTCTCTGTACTCCTCCCTTATTAGACCTATGATTGAGTTTAATGCCCCGTTTGGTATGTACCTCTCCAAACATCTGCACAACTGGAAAGGCCACAGAAATACCTCACAAAGAGAATCCATGGCCTCCAACACCTATTCTATGTGGACAGGCTCAAATCATTATCACTCTACTTTGTATCGTACAGATTGCTCAGAGGTGATCTGTGTCTCACCTACAAGGCAATATCGGACCCTGCCCGACTAGAAATGCTCCATATCCCTAAGTCTAACTCCTTGTGTGTTACCCGCTTGATAGGCCTAAGTCTAATATGCAACATCAACAAAACCTGCTGGAGAGAGAGGTTTGTCTCCCAGAGGCTTTCCCACCTCTGGAATAGACTTCCCATACATGTCAAACAGGGTACCTCACTGGCCCTCTTCAAACGCAATCTTGATGAGTGGATGGGAAAGCATAAATTTGTCCCAGGGGTTCCACCTTTGTCCCTCACTGACAGGGGTGGCAGATGCTGACTAAGGTTTCTTTTTTGGGTATAAACTCTTGGCTAGGCTTGAAAGGGCCCCAGGGCCATTAGCCTTGTAACCGCCTATGATCCTATGAACTTATAATCCTTGGCCAGCTTCCAATGCACACATTACTCATGTACATTCAAGGAACCACTGAAGACACCAGATAGCATAAAAAGTAGATTTATTCAAAATCCACAAACACAATCAAAATATTAACCCATGTAGCATATAGTTACAAAACAGAAAAGGACTTTTGGTTATTTTCCACCAAAAGTCTACAGTGCTACACTGCCCATCCAGGAAAAAGTTTAATATTCAGAAGTCTCAAGCTATATGCTTCAACCAGACCCTGACTCCAACTGTGTAGTCCATGTCTAGGTAAGTTTCTGCTTGTCAGCTGTTGAACTCTGTATGTTAGCAACACTCTTCCTGTCTTGCGACCGAATGTTAATTCTTTCTTTGCACAGCATCAGTTGGAAGTCAGCGCCTCATTAACTGTTAGATATAGATAGAAATCTGTACATCAACTTCCTGATGTTTAATTCCCAAGGTACACCTAAAGCACAGTCATCATTTTCAAACTCAACATGTAAATATCTATCTGTCTCTCTATATCTATAGCTAGATATAGGTAAAAGCAAATGTGGCTGTGTGTCAGTATATTGAAAAAGGCTGGTCAATTACCAACCAAATAAAAAATACAATAAAAAAGTTAATATTATTTTTCTGGGAGTAAGCCCCCAGCATCCCCACAACCCCTTTTTAATTATGTAGACCAATTCTGAGCTTCCAGAACTGAATTCTGAATTTCCAAAACTGTGGAGAAAGAGCAATTTCCTTAGTCTCCCTGTACTGCAATGTTTCACAGAAAAAAAGGCAATATGTGTGATCAGCTGACGTTTGATCAGCAGTGCCAACTTTTTTCTGTTCTACAATTTGAATCATTGACCACTTGTCTATAATATATATATATATGTGTGTGTGTGTGTGTGTGTGTGTGTGTGTGTGTGTATATATATATATATATATATATATATATATATATATGTATATATATATATATATATATGTATATATATATATATATATATATATATATATATATATATATATATATATATATATATGTGTGTGTGTGTGTGTGTGTGTACATATTTATTTATTTATTGACATTTGTTAACCGGGTTTGTCCAACTGGGCTTGTGGCCCATTTCCAGTGGAGACCCGAGGAGAAAAGCTCCAGAAGTACATTTTTAAACAAGTACAATTTTAAACAATATCGATATAATAGCAGTTATAGCAAAAATATTTACATATGTTGGGTTACATGCATAAAGTTAAAGTTGCATTAAAAAGAAGCTAAGTAACATAATTTTACATTGATATAGTTCAATAGGTCAATAATAAAAATGTTGTTTGTATAAAATTATGCAAATGCATAGTAGACACATTGGAGAGAGAGGTGTAATGATGTACTAAGTACGGTCCTTTAGAGGGTACATAACGGGAAGGAAGACTATGTGGGGTCATGGCAAGGGCAGGTCCTGGAATTGAGAAAATAAGCTTTTAGTTCATTTTTAAAGTGTGAGGTGTGGGAGATTGAACGTAAGTCAAGGGGAAGTTTGTTCCAAGCATGAGCAAGGGAATGTTTGTAGAGTAGTTTGCCTACTGACCTTTTTGGGTGGTAGATATCAAGTAATTGTTGGTTAGAAGTACTGAGGGTCCAGGATGGGATGTAGATGGAGACTAAGGAAGATAGAGATGGACAGAAGTAGGGTTTATAAAGAATAGAGTGTAGCATATGAAATTGATAAGATAGCAGAAATTGGGGAAGGTCAAGCCATTGAAGAGAGTTTAAAGAAATGCAGTGGTGTGAGTTGTATGGGGAGTTAGTAATGGATCTGGCTATTTTATGGTAAGTCTGTTTGAGTTTGTTTAGAGTGGAGGCCTGGATATTGGTAAGAACTGGGGCGGCGTATAAGAGGGAGGGGAGGAGGAGTGCCTGGCCCAGGTTAAGTCTAGATTCAGGGGTTAGGAATTTTTTGTTCCGATATAGCAGACCTAGTTTCTGGTTTGTTTTTTTTATACATTGGTGTATGTGTAGGTTGAACTTTAGTTCGTCATCGATAATGACCCCTAGGAGTTTTGTGTGGTTGTCAGGTTGGATGGTTGTTTTGTTAGAAGATGTAATAAAAAAAGGAGGTTTTGTGATGAGAAAGAGAACGGGGAAGGAAAAGTAGGAGTTTGGACTTTTTGGGATTTAGGATCAATAGGTTGTGAGAAAGCCACTGTTCAGTGGATAGTAGGGCCTGTTAGGTCAGGGAGTGTAGTTCAGGAATGTTATTTGAGATGGATATAAGTGTGAAGTCGTCGGCATACTGAATAAGGGAGGATTCTTTGCATGAGGTGTAAAGATCATTGGTGAAGATGTTAAACATAAGGGGCCCCAAGATGTAGCCTTGTGGAACACCAGTGGAGATGGGAAAGAAAGGTGAGGAGGATGAGAGCCATGTGACAGATTGTTCCCTGCCAGATAGGTAACTATTAAACCAGGCAAGTGCGGAGGGGGTTAGGTGGAGATTTGTGAGTTTGGATAGTAGTAGAGGATGAGAGACAGTATCAAAGGCTTTGGAGAGATCTAGGAAGAGACAGGAAATGAGTTTATTGTTGTCTAGCGCCTCTGCAATGATCTTAGTGAAGGAGAGGAGTGCAGTGGTGGTGCTGTGGTGAGGACGAAATCCATGTTGGGTAGGGGTAAGAAAGTGATGTGGAAAGAGGTGATTGAGAAGCTGCAAGTGAATACATTTTTCTAATATCTTGGAGGGGGGGGGCAGAATGGCAATGGGTCGGTAGTTTGAGGGGTCAGTGGAGTTTCCATCTTTATGAAGAGGGATAGTGAAGAAAGATTTCCAAAGGGTGGGGACAGTTGATTACAGAATAGATCGATTAATTAGTATAGATATAGGATAGGCAATTGAGTCAGCAGCAAGTTTGAGGAATGTAGGAGATAGATTGTCAGTGGAAGGATAGCAAGGTTTTAGCTTGAGTAGTAGAGATTTGATGTAAGTAATGGGAACTGGCTCAAAAGAAAACAAAGTTGTTAGTGGGACTTGGAGAGGTGGGTGATGAAGTAGAGTTTGGCTTAGAGGTTACCAGATTTTGGATGGAAGAGATAAAGTGTTTATTCAGGAGGGTAGCTGTTTCCTGAGAGGAAGAGTTAGGCTATGGGGAGGGATTAGAGGGCTTTCCAGGATAGAGGATGTTGTTGAGATGTGACCAACATTTTTGAGGATTGGATTTGTTAAGCTGAGCAGAGTTATAGCATAACTTTTTGTCATTAGTTGTATTTTTTTTTGCAAGGTTCATCAGTTGCCTATATTTTTGAAGAAAAGGTGGTTGTTTAGTTTTAGTCCAGGTTTTCCAAGCACAATCTCTGTTTCATAAGGGACCTAGTCTCCTTGGAGTGCCAAGGAGCATGATTTGATTTTACTCTGATCTTCCTAGAGGGAGCTAAGGAGTTTAGAGTACTCATGAAGATGCTATTGAAAGTGCTTACAGCATCATTTAGGGGGAGGTGTTTTAGGATGGACCAATCTATGTTGTGGAGAATGCAGTTAAATTGGAATGAATTGAAAGTCAATAGTTTTCGACAGTCTTTGATAAGGTGGGGTTTAGGAATATGGGAGTAGTGTCTTAAGATGGTGGTAGGGAGATGATCACTGAGGGAGTCAGGTAAGGTGGTGGGATTGTGGTATTGGTGGGGGGAATTGGTAAGGATCCTGTCTATGATGGAGCTGAAAGTAGAATTTTTATGGAAGCAAGTGGGAGATGTTATAAGTTGGTGGAAGCCGTGTAGGTGGATGTTGAGTTGGGGGGAGTCAGTTGGTACACTGTTGTTGGGTAGGGGTAAGAAAGTGACATGTGAGGAGGTGATTGAGAAGCTGCAAGTGAATACATTTGTCTAATATCTTGGAGAGGGGGGACAGAATGGCAATGGGTCGGTAGTTTGAGGGGTCAGTGGAGTTTCCACCTTTATGATTATATATAGATATACATTTATATGTGTGTGTGTGTGTGTGTTTGTGTGTATATATATATATATATATATATATATATATATAGATATATATATAGATATATATATATATATATATATATATATATATATATATAGATAGATATTTAGATATATATATATATATATATATATATATATATATATAGATATATATAGATATATATATATATATATATATATATATATATATATGTAGATAGATATGTAGATAGAGATATATAGATATGCATGTGTGTGTGTTTATGATGGTTCTCACACTCATTTGTGTTTATTGCTGATAAATGAACCATCTGTGTTTCTGTGTATTTACTGCAGTCTCACTTTTTTGTTACTGAAAAAAATCTATTATACATTGAATTCATTGCTTATCTATCTTGATTGCTAACTCTTATTCTTGTAGTTATTATATCAGCTATGCCAAAAGTCAGAATATAAATATTATATGCATACTTCTTAAAGTATTTTTATTAAAATGAGACTAGCAAGCAAAAAAGACAACTGCAGAGGTCTGTGGAGCTCTTTTCCAAACTGGGTTGAAGAGAGAATCTCTGCTTTCACTGTTGAGTTGTACAAATCTGTCTTGAAGACAAGACTTAAACAGTGTAACCTCATATTTAAACATCTGATGATAGACTACAGATAGTAATTCATATATGAAAAAGTACAGACTGCAGATGTTTTCCATGGTGTCTTGATTTTTAACATTACTTACATTGTAAACAAAGTTGTAACGATCTCGAGGCCTTTCTTTTCTAGCTTAATTTGTTATATTTATTTATTTGATAACCAGATTAGTCCACAGAATGTAGGTGCCTTTTTCAAGGGTGACCCAGGAACAATGTCTGATTAACTGACATGACCATGGTCTCCGAGTTTATAAGGAGAAAAAGATGGGAATTAAAAAAAAATACTACAGGAAGGAACTTTATTAAAATCTTATTACCTTAATTCCACTGAGCTACATTGGGATACAATTATTATTCAGAACAATATATTGAGATGATAACTATGGGCTACATTTCTGCAAATAAGCAGTCATCTGATTTGGGAATAGTGTGTGACAAACCTCAGACAGAGGAAAAGGTACAAGAAGACTCATTTATAATTATCAGTATCTACTATTTAGAAGTCTTCTTAAAAAAAATGAAATAACAGTGGCCTTTTCTTAATATTAGTCTTCAAATATAACCACCAGCAGATTACAAAATGCATCCGGTGGTACATTAATATATTCTGCACAGTTCATTTAGGCAAATTTTTAAGGTGTAGTTGTGTATTGTCATATCAGAAATGTTGAGGAGCACTGATAGCAAATATTGTTATTTTTGTTACATCTATTGTTGATATAACTTTTTAATATGTTCATAGGTAAGTATTAGATGGGACATATTAAGCCTAGTCAGTTTCCCTCAAGGGTGAGACTTAAACCCTGCATAGTACTTGGTTATTTTAACATAGACTTTAGCACCTGTTCCTCAGAATCTCCCACTACACATGGGTTTACACAGATAATATCCACCCCAACCAGGATAGGCCAATTTAATCACAAAGAAAGTATATTAGACTGGATACTTATCAATAGTCACCCCCAATTGTATATATCTGGGACTCTCCCCGATTACCTCAGTGATCACTTTCTCACCTTTATAATTAAACACAAAACCAATAACCTCCACCAGCCTACCTATAGAACAGTTAGAAATAATAAGAACTTTAACTGTACCAAGTTTCAGCAGGAACTTAAATCATGAAGTTGGCCTCCCCTGAAAAACTTGCCCCCTAAATGAAGCTGTCTATTACGTTAATAAAAAATTCCTGGCCATACTTAACTCCCATGCTCCTGGCCGCTCCATTAGGACTAAAACAAAAACTGCACCATGGCTCTCTAATGAAACCAAACCAAGAATTTCACTTAGAAGTAAGGCATGGGCCACGTGGCATACCATTAAATCTGCTCACGCTCAAAATAAATATTGGCAATTAAGAAATGAGATAAAAAGAGCCATTTTACTACATAAAAAACCTACTACTTCCATCTTCAGAATTGTAATTAAAAAACCCTCAAAAGTTTTGGGCAGGTACAAATAAACTACTGCACCCAAGACAAACCACCAAACTTACTCCTTCAGCCTCCCCAGATAAACCATCAGAGGATGTTGCTAATGACTTTAATAGTTTCTTCACTGAGACTATCCAGGTCCTAGCCAGTAAGCTACCTATGGGTTCCTCTAACTTACCACTTCCCATTCCCAGTACCCAGTACTCCTTTAGCCTCCTTCCAGTCTCTACATCTGGTATCTGTTCCCTAATCAAAAAACTAAAACCCACAACCCCATCTGCTGATCTTTTCCCTGCTGAGTATCTGCAAAAACATCATAGCGTACCCCATTTCCATTCTAATCGATCGTAGCATATCAGAAGCTGCAGGCCCCTCTATCTGCAAAACTTCTCAAGTAATACCACTCCATAAAGGCGGTAGCTGCACTAAACTCTCCAATTATAGTTCTATAGCTATCCTATCACCACTGGCTAAAATTATGGAAAGGTGCATCCATGTGCAGCTTCTGCACTATCTAATCCAGAACCACCTACTGGCAAAATCTCAGCATGGCTTTAGACCACATCATAGTACCACCTCAGCCCTTCTTGCCTTCTCTGATGCTATTAACTATAACGGAAACATTAACAAACAATCCTCAGCCCTTTTTTTGGATCTCTCAAAAGCTTTTGTTATGGTTAACCACCAACTACTTATTTCCACTTTGAAAGCAATTTCCTTAGACAATCATTCTCTCTACTGGTTCCAATCATATCTCTGCAATAGACAACAAGCCGTGCTATGACAGAACAAACTATCCAACCTCCTTCCCAACACCCTTGGAGTCCCCCAGGGATCCATTCTGGGTCCTCTTTTGTTTGCCATTTTCATGAATGACCTCCATATGGCCATTCCAAAGTTAACTGTATTCAATACGCAGATGACTCTACTTTGATTTGCTCTGTCACCTCCCAACCAGTATTGCAGACACTAACCCAAAATGCATTTAACATAGTCGAAAACTGGCTTTCTGAGCATTGTCTAATTTTAAATCCGAACAAAACGAAGCTTCTACTTTTCTCTCCCACTCAAAGGTCCTCTGTATTACACTTCTCCATTAAATCTAATAACGGTACCACAATTTCCCCTGATGATTGCACAAAATGTCTAGGTGTTTTGGTTGATAACAATCTTAAATTTGATAAGCATGTCAAGCAAACTATCAAAACCATCAATAAAAAACTTGGTACATTATATAGAATTAAACCATTTCTTACCCCACCTGCTAGAATAGCCATAGCCCATTCTCATCTACTATCTGCCCTTTTCTATGCCTCCCCTTTACTCACCAACTTAAATAAAAGTGATCTTAATAAACTCTCTTCCTGTTATAACCACATAGCTAGATTTGCCACTGGTATGCCTTATAGAACACATCACTGTAAAAACCTAAACTATCTTGGCTGGCTAGAGCTGCCCAGCCTATTAAAGTACAACCAACTAATAATTGCTCATAAAGTACTTAACCAACCAGATAATACACCTGCTCTTAAAAATATTATCTAGCCCCACTGTAACTTTAGACTACCTCGCGCATCTAATAGATTGGTAGTCCAAACTGTTAAATCCAAAAACTTTCCCGGAGACTCTCTGTTTGCCAATTCTGTTGGTAAAACTTGGAACTCACTGCCTGTTGACTTCACACTAGAGACCTAACACAATTTTAGAAAAGTCTCAAGCAGTATTTTAATTTACATTGGCTATGTTCTTGCTCTAAACCTGACTAAATCTTTGGAAATACTTTTGTACTAATGCTATTCAATCTGTTATTTTAAGTGTGCTATACCATAAATTTGTTAGATTGTATGACTCAGATGTTTCAACTGAGTCTGTAAAATTTGCTAAGTGTGTATTTTTGTCATGTTTGCTTTTGTAATTACCTTTGAAGCTTTTCTCCCTGGGCCTCCGTTGAAAATGGACATGTATCCAGTCGGACTATCCCGGTCAACAAATGTAAAATAAATAAAATAAATAAAAATAAATGTATCTTTGAGGTAGTCACCTTAAAAATTATACCAACACCCTTATTTAAAAACTGTACTTTTATCAAGATTATATCACCTCAGATGAGACCCAGACCCACAATTTCTGGTTTAGGAGGCTGGTGCCTTATCCATTGACTTATCTTCAGCTGAGGCACTATGGAGATTCCTGCTGATTTCCATGTTTTCTTATTTTTTGGGTGTATGTTCTGTTGGAGTAAGTAGTAATCATCAGCTGGATTAAATGGGGGATGCAGCTACAATTTATTATACCTATTTGTTTGCCATTTATACATGACTGTTTGACTGTGAAGTTAGTATATTTAATAATAATCATGTCAGACATGAGGTGTTGTAGGGGGAGTCCCCACCTGAAAACAATAAAGAAATAAAAATACATAAAAAATATATTCTGTATTTTTTTGCTTATTGGTCTTTATACATTTTTATGTTGATATTAATTTTTCAGTGTTATTGGATATGATATTTCAATCCATTATATCTTTCAGAGACCCATCCTGTTACTACCTTAACAGACAAGACAGACAATGTTGTCCTGCAAATAAGAAATTAATTTAAATGTTTGAAAAATCAGTACAAATAAACAAAAATGGCTATTGCATTAAAACAAATTATGTATTTCTTAAGTTAATTGTGAAAAATCACATTAAGCTGTGTTATTTCCAGAACTATAAATCCTTCTTAAAACTTGCTTTGCATTTACTCAATTTTATTTATGTATTTATTTATTTATTTATCTATGCATTATGATGTCTGTAAAATGCATTGATTTACCAGAGGTGCATTTAGTGTGCTAATAAAATTTTATTTAATTTTCAAAAATTGTTTTTACTAAAAAATGATCACGTTACTCATACTGTAAGCAATGGAGATGCTAGTCAATAATTAGTACTGCTGTGTTAAATTGAAATTCACAACATATCAATCCAGATGAGTAAAAGCATAAATAGATACAGACTTTATTTAAGCAAACTATGCGTAATTATATACAATGCTAAATGCAACAGAAAGTTCCTATCAAAATTTTAAAATAATATCTATCCACCTATCAAAATATAAAAATAATTCTTAATAGAGATTTTGGGGAAGACAAGTAAGGAAATTCTGTATACATACACTTAGCTTTGTAGGTGAAAGAGGCAAACAATTTGTGATATATAATACTGTGGTAAAAATTATCAACTGTATAGCCCTTTAGTATCTTGAGTTTAAGTCCAGGAAATGTGAATTTTGAACATGATGAATAGATAAAAGACTTAACAGAGTTATAGGAAAGTCAGAACCATGAACACTAAAGCTTTCACTACTGCATTTCAACTGTTGTAAGTTTTGGAAACCTGCCAAATGTTTCTGTATGCACAGAAAACAAAGAAGGCAAATAATTAAAGAGGTACTATATATTTTTGTCAAAATGTGTTTGTATATTGCATTTCTAATAAAAATGAGTGTGTCTTTTTTTTTTGTTTTGCTTCATTGTTATTTTTTTTTTACATGAATGACCACACCCTTCATAGGTTCATAGGTGTGTACTAGGCTAATGGCCCTGGAGCCTTTACAAGCCTAGCCCATAGGATTACCCTGGCATCATGCCACCCGACCTTAGTTCCCAGTGCCTCTGTCGAGTAGAGCCACTGGAGACAAGCATATAAATTACATTAATATTCACAAATGACATATGATTATTTACAAACTTCCAACTAGCTGAGCTGGCAGCCTCACAGAGATGTATATGATTTTAATATTTTATGTAATGTCAACACAGTTTAGATATTTTCTGGCTATGCAGTTACCACACCCCCATAAGCAGAAGTCGTTTACTTATCCCTCAGAAAGCAAATATACTGTAGCTTGACAGACTGTCATGCTGAAGCCTGTGGACATTTATGTATAAGAAACAATATTTAACTGTTTTCTCTATACTTGTTCCCTACAAAGTCTGTCAGCATTACCACCTTTTCCTTATGGCCATTATGCAGACAATTGTGAAATTTTTGGAGATATGTTTCCTTCTCCCATTTTGATATGGATACATGTCATACATTCGGACAAAATGAGGACGCCTTTCTGTGAGTACTTACTTGTGTCACTCCACCAAAAATGCAAGGTATGGCTAATACTATGTTCCTGGTATAATTGTCTGGCTTTAACTAGGTGTCAGAAAGCACTAAAGATCAAATAGAATCCCTCTCCCAGGATTGGCAAACTGACATCATCTACTCATTCCTCATTTTAATAGTTATTAATAAAAGTTATCTTGATAGTCAGTCACATCTATCAGTGTCATCCTGTTCTTAATGATTTATGTATGGGTAATTGCTGAACCTAGTTGCATAATTTTTACTTTTTGTGTATAGACTATAACTTTTGTTGTAGGTGGCTTATCCAGTGACAGAAGGGGTCACTTTTAAGAAAGAGATGTTTTTTACTTGCACACACCCACCCTTTAGAGAAGTTCCATGTAATACAGCTTTACAGTCTGGTACTTGACTATGTACACCTACTTGTTTTTCTGTCTGTCCTAAGTAAGAAGCAGTCTGACATTTTATATTAAATATCTGAAAAGGTTTTCAAAAGGTAAGTATAGGCTACATTTACACTTTTGCATGCAAAACTAGCGGAATAACTGCATTTAATTGGCATTTCGCAATTATTGTTACTTTCTAGACAAATGCTTAAAATGCTTGAAAACATCACTTTAGATGCAAGTAAATATTATAGTTCTGATGTTATAACAAAACAGTATAAAGTATTGCTACTGTGTGTTTTTGTAAACAAAATTATTTTCTTTACCATGATGAGCAAGTAGAAAATACAACAGTTCAAAGAAGGGAGATCAAGATTTATTAATGATGTTTACATACATGTGTCTATTTATTGAACCCTTTCAATCTGGTAATCTAACTCTCTGTTGAGAATGAATGCTGACACTTATGAGGTGCATACATTTTCTAGAATGTGTTAATGTGGATCAGTGAGCAGGACCAACCAAGAAGAAAACAGAGAGATACGTATAGCATGGATATTTTCCAACATATTTAATAATTCCCTACCACATTTCAAAGGAAAAGAAGCCTTTTCTATTTTAAAGCAGACCATTAGATCAGCTATTTTTTTTTTTTGTAAAAAGGTTATGTTATATTAGAATTGTAAATATCTATTTTATATTTGTAAATTCAAACTGACTTTATTTAGATCACAAGCATAGCTGCTTTGTTAATAGCATTTGCGTTGCAAGAAATTAGGGTAAAATACAAACAAAACTAAAATAACATTCATTAGTTATATATGTTAATAAAGTTACTCTTTAGACTATTTGCAAAAAATTGAGGTAAAATATAAATGAAACTAAGCAATCAGTAATTAAATATGTTTTGTAATTATATTAATATAATCATTCTATATACTACTGCTGTTTCCTGATCTCTCTTATAACTGTTCTACCTTAATATTGTATAATTAGTCTGTTAACAAAACCTATAAACTTTTTTTATTTACGTTTTACATTTCATTCAGTTACCTTTGTTATGTTAGGTTCTGTATAATTCAAGGAAATGGTGTGGTTAGATGATGTTTTTAGAAAGTATCTATGTATCTATCTATCTATATATATATATATATATATATATATATATGTATATATAGAGAGAGAGAGAGAAACAGACAGAAAGAGAGGGAGATTTGCTATTATGTTCCATTGAAAGACAAATTCAGTTAGTGATTAAAACTCTCAGTGGTTTGTTTAGATGTTTTTGTGTTCTAATAGCACATGACATATAGGTGTAATTGCTTTTTTGCAGAGCACAAAATCAATTTAGTAGTGTTAACCCACTATTTAGTTATTGCATCAGGGTTTAATTTCAGAGTTCATTTTTACATATATCAATATAACTCCATCTCATTTTCTTGCTTTGTTCCTTTAACTAATCAATACACTCATCAATGTTCCTGCATATAGATTGCTGCAAAGAAGCTAGTAATTATTACTAAGCAGCTAGTTTCTTCACTAAGATTGTAAGTTGCACAGATATGGACTATGTGTTTAGATATAGGAAATTAGGAAATAATCCTCCTTTTTCTGTTGCAATCTGTTAAAATAACATTAGATTAATACTGGTTTGATTGACAAGTAATTATAAATGTGCCTTATCTATTTACTTTCTAATATAAATATTTTTCAGAAAATTTCAGAATATTTCCTTTATTGTCTGCACTAAATTTGGATGCAGACACAGTGTTGTTTGCTTTCAATGTCTCTATACAAATTCATTCTCAGAAGCTGTAAGATAGCTGAGGATAATAATACTGGAAATTAATAATCTGGTATTTTAGAATTATACTTATGAAAAGAGCAAAGTTTGACATGTAAATGTACTTTTATTGTCTTATTCTTCTTGTTTTACCTTTTTAAATCGTTTCCCCTCTTAATTGTATATTTTAAAAATATGTTTTTTTAGGCAACATGCTGTTACTAAGGGATTGTATCATATGAATTTTTGTGGTAGAGTAACAATAACGCATGTGCACTCACATTTTTTAAACAGAATCTAAGTCTGAGATGTACTTCATCCTTCATTGTTTTTTGTTGACATACAAAGATAATTGTTAAAACAGCATTTCTGTTGTCAACTCGTGCTGATTAAACTATGCAGTGTAGGCCAAATTTCAAGTTTAGGTATGAATAACTGGCACCCTCGTGCCAATCATGCAGCACTTATTTAAATAATAATTGGAAAATAGATTTATTTTCTTAGAAAAGCTGTTCAGTTGAGTGAAAAATAGATACTGTAAGATAACATTGTCTTATCTCAGCATTCTGCAATTCAGAATTAATTTAATTGGTCCTGTCAGAGCTAGACAACTGTCTGCCTGAGACCAGGGTGCACTGTTTTGTTGTTTCACCTCATGTCATGTGACCATAGGATCAGTATGTATACATACTCATATACGTATGGGGTTTAAGTGGAAGGGCTTGCTCCTTACATGGGTGAAGCAGGGTGCTTGCTAAATGTAAACATAATTTTAACCTGCCCTATTGTTTTATATGCAATAGGCAGCTTTCACTCTGCCAACTACTGCTGGCTAGATGCTTTATGTCAGTGCATAAGAATCGTGTGACATATACTTTTCTGTCTGTGTATTTTGTTATTACTAAAATGCAGTTTCAAAGTTTACTAGAGGATTATACTATAAATTATTCTTAATCAACATTTCTATGCCATTTAGGTTACAAATGGTGGGAACCATAGCTATATAAATCACCTTAAAGAGCACATAAATTAGGCATACTATAATTTATTTAAATCCAGGATGAATTTTTAAATCTTTCTGTTTCTATTATTCTTACAAATGATGATCTGAAGCATTATAGAGTCATCATAATTTCTTCTTTAATAATTGCCTTGGTAGGTGGTATATATATATATATATATATATATATATATATATATATATATATATATATATATATATACACACACACACACACACACACACACACACACACACACACACACACACACACAGATGGAGGAGGTAAAGAGAAATAGAGATCTATATAGAGATATAGATAGATATCTATATAGATATAGATTGGTTTATGTCAGATGATCGAGTTTTAGGAAATGTGAGACCATATATTCCACTTTCTATAAAACTCAAAGCATTTGTATGGATATCACGGTACAGTGAGTGATCAGGAAATTACCCTTTTCCCCACTGTAGTGCTATCTCTGAATTGGCATTAATAATTTTCAGGGGGTGTAGGGGACAGGGGGACTTGCCCTCTCTGCAAAAACATAGAATTTTCTTGTTTTGTTTCGTTCAAGTTTTTGGAAAGTAGAACATAAAGTCTCAACCATATGTAATTTGAGTTTCAGAAACTCAGTCATCTGACAGAAAAATGTATCTATCTATATCTATATATCTATATATAGGCTCATAGGTGTTTACTAGGCTAATGACCACAAGGGCCATTTTAAGGCTAGCCATGCATCCCTAATCTCTGACAAGTTCTGATACCCATGATAAGTGTAAGCAGGGGTTTGTGAGATGATAAACAAATGTATACTGCATTAGGCTGAAGTACCTCATGATGATGATGATAGAAAAGGACTGCATCAAAAGTGTTAATATTTTTTATGACAGATTATAAATGTCTGATGCTTCAGTTACTGGATATTACTTGTATGCAATGATTGTAACAGGAAAAGAGAACTGGGATAAAGTAACAACATTTTTGTTGATTGGTTCAAATTAGAAAATCTTCTGCACACTTAATACCTTACTATCTTGATAATTTGCTTACTAAGTTTTATTTACTAAAATAAACTGTTTATTAGAAAATATTGTTACTTTCAGATGAATAGAAATTTATAGTAGCAGCTGAAATAAGTTAGTACATGTTATAGTCTGATTTATTCATTTTTGGCCATTGACATAAATTGCTGAAGTGCTCAGTGCAGAGAGTTTCTTGTAAGTAGTGTCAGGGGAAAGGATCTTAAAGGAAAAAGCAGCAACCAATATAACCTAGCTTCACTGAAGTTCTTACATTTATTGTTGCATAGACTAAACATAACTACGCACACTATGTCCTGCTAATGCAAGTCACAAAACAGTACTCAATTTGAGTAAAATAATTTGCACTTGCAAATGTGTCTCTGAGCAGGTAACGTAAGCAGGCATTGATACTTAACTGCCTTTAAAAAGAGGTTTTGTGCTTATTGGGCTTACATGGTTAACTGATAAAAAATCCTTCCCTAAATATTTAAACCGGCTAAATAATCAAGTGATATGAAACTATGATAGTAGTTTAACATATTCAGAAATATTTTTTTCCATACTTATTTATTTTGTTGAAATTATGAAACTGATAACATTAGTGTATATAGGACAGATACAATGTACTATTTACACTTGGAGATACTAACATAATAACTCTGACAAATCTTCAATTTTAAGACATTTGTTTTTCATAAACAGTATCTGAGCAGTATGATATGATCAGGAAGGGCAGTAGTTATTCATATTTTTTCAAGAGTATAAAAAATGTTGGAACACCTATACAGGGTTAGCGTCAGTCATTTAAAAAAAAAACAACAAAACAGTAGGCGTATTTAAGGAAGAATTCAGTAACCATAATGAAAACTAAAAGCTCCAAGAGGTGCAGACTAAATATTGTACATCTACAATGATTATTAGCTACTTATGACACCTGCTTCCAAAGACAAAATATGATGTTCTTGTAAGAACACATAACCAGAGGTGCAGTGATATCCCACACAAACGTTTCTACAAAGTATCGTAATTCATTTGTGCTTTTATTATACTACTGCAGGTATGCAAAAGTGTCCCAGGTATGCACAAGTGTTCCATGTGATAACTTCAGATTTTTCAATGGTGGTCTGCATATCCTTGCTACATTATAACAGTTTCTGCATTGTCTTCATTTTCTAATACATGTCAGCTGATACTTAGTCACTCTTTTAACAAATGCATGGTCTTTAAAAATGCAGTGAATGTTCTCTTGGTATAAATACAGCATATCAGATTCAGTGGAATCATTTAGTTTTGTAGAAACAGATATCCTTACTAACAACATTAAGACAGACTTAAATACAGGCTTTGATATAAAAAAGTATACCATCGGTTCTCTTCATTATCATAGCTTTTTTAAAATGAACTCTGGTTCTTTGTCTATTAAAAGTCCTACATACAGACTTCCTCAGTTTTAACAGAAATAAGGATTCTCTCTACAAGGGGTAAAACTTCAAGATGCCAAGATATAACCTAACTGCCACTCTGCTTTGAGGAACATCTCTGCTAAAACTATGGTAACAGTAAGAAAAGGGTGTAAGCTCACCTGTACCCCACCCCTTCTCGTGCGGGGGGATTTCACATTCTATACCTCATTTTCCTTATAAACACTGGCTACATGGTCAAACAACACTGGGGAGAAGAGTAATTCTATGAATGGGTAAAAGTGGCTCACACAGCTATGATCTTACATTATAAAAGAATAATGTAAATATATTTTGGGGTTTGTAATCTTGGGGAATTGGAACTGGTGAGATAAAATTTAAGGAATAGGATTTTCCTTCAAAAGTAATATTTTAGACAAGATGATGTATTTGATATTAGACAAAAACATTGTATGGTCATCCATCAGTTGGAGTTGAGAGTATTGTTCATATATATTTCTAAACATTTAAATTAAAACACTTATACTTTAACTTTAATTATTCTATATAATTAAATTTTGAGCCACAACTTGTAAAGGAATATTCATTTAGACAAGACTGCTGGGCTGAAATGATTACTTAGGAAGTACTGTGTAAGTAGTACATCAGGATGCCACACCAAGTAGAGGTAGGCAGTATATGACCAAAATTAAAGTCCCATAAATAATTTAGAGACTGATTTTTTTTTTTGTTTGTTCTTGTTGACATATTAGAGTTATACATTACCTAAGCAGAATGTTGCTTTAACGTCTTTTTATAGCTAGAAGCACAAATAATCACTTCTTCTAGATATGTCCTGTTAAAAACTTGTACAACATTAAAAAATAAAATTTCAGCTAAAGCATAGTTGAAAATAATCATACAAATGTGTTTAGATACAAAAAACAGCATTGTCTGTTAAAAACAGTGCAAAATTAAGTTCCCATAAAAGAGTGAAAATGTAAAAAAATACTAATATTAATCATGCCACTACCTTCCCAAATAGTTACCCTTTTATCTATAGCGCCTGTGCTTTCAATTTAAGTATAGGTAAAATGGATACATTTTGATTAAGACCTGGGGGGACTGTTTAATGTTGTACAATTGTTTAACAGGACAAATTTGCTTATGATAAATGTTTTGGTGCACATAGATTTTTATTTAATGTAATTTTATTTACTGAACTTTATTTAATGAAATGTCTTGATTATAAATCACATGACTTGATTCTTATGTTCTGTGTCTATATTAAGCTGATAGGAACACTGATTTAAAGGTTCTGAAGAAGTCTCAACTTATTAGGGATGAAAGTGCTTGACTTTTTTGTTCTTTGCTTTGGATGGAATAAATGTTGTTTTTTTTTTTAAATTTGGACTCCTAAACATTCAAGTAGTGACTTCCCTTTTGGAACTGTTATACTTTCCCGCAGGGTGCACGCTTCGTGAGCCTTTTGGTTTTGTTTATTAATTTTAAAATCAAATTACAACTTAGAAATCTAAGACACAGAGGGAAAAGCATTTCAAAGGCCTTTGTAGAGATTTTCTTTCATTGAAGCTCTTAAACATGATGAGACTAGGACAATTTCTGCAATCTCAAAATATTAAACTCGTAAAGAAAGTAAAAACAAATATCAAAGAAAGAAGAAAGTATAATGAGAAAAATGTCCTCCTGATCCTATTGTAACCCCAGATTTCTGGAGTTTATAATGAACATGTATATGTTCATTCCCTTCCAGCTGTTACACAATTCCCCTATGCCACATAGTTATTCATTTTTCTGTTCTCTAGAATATTCCCTTTAGTCAAACAATTGTAGAAAGGATGTGGTAAGTTGTTTATACAAGTTCAACACAATTAGCTTTTGTGTGTCTAAGGCTTCCATTTCCTTTATGGCTTTGCAAAATACGAAATGCCAGATACCCAAAGGTGATTAAACTGTGACATGTGAGTTCACTCATCCATGAAGAGATTGCCAGCAGACATAACATTTAATTGACTTGAGGTTTCTATAACGAATAATTTTCATTATTATCTTTGCTTTGTGGTACATATACAGTCTGTTACTCAAATAAAATACTGCCTTTCCTTGTACAGTTGTTTCTTACAGAGCATTTTTTGTAACATTTCTGAAAAAAAAACACCCAAATCACTCACATAATTGCAAACAAGAATGAAAGGGGTATTATGAAGTTTGAGTATTATCATCTAGATGAATGTAATGGAAATGCTAAGTACAAAGGTAGTCAGTCTGGTCTGACTCTTTAGTTGGCCATCTGTGTGAGCTGTTGTTTTAAGCCATGAACATCTAAACCTGTACAGGTGGTTGATGTTATAATTGATGGCACATTTAGCAGTACACTACTGGACTCAACAACTACTGCTTTTTGCACATATTTCATTGTATAAGTCTAACGTCAAACCCTGACTATTGTATATATCTACAGACAGGCTTTCTTAAATGTTTTCCTTTATCTGAAGCTAAAAACAAGTGTTAAACACATAAGTAAACATGGTCTCATTTTTGAATGCCACCTGCATCATCTACTGTCCTAACATCTCAGCATTCCCCATGTTCTTCAGTTATAACAGCTGGACTTCATTAGGTGTATCATTTGAATGCTAAAGAATGGCTCCAGAACCTGAAAATAACATTGTCCCATTGATTCTTATTAACATTTACTGGTTCAGTATCATCCCAGCTTTCCTCAGTTCAGGTTTAGGTTTGTAGATAGTTTGTAGAAATATTTGTAGAAATATAAAAAATATGTGTGTGTGTGTGTGTGTGTGTGTGTGTGTGTGTGTGTGTGTGTGTGTGTGTGTGTGTGTGTGTGTGTGTGTGTGTGTGTGTGTGTGTGTGTGTGTGTGTGTGTGTGTGTGATACAAGTACCATCTCTTTCTTAGTAGCTGTTTTTTCTAGTCTATAAGGAACTGTTTTGCTCTGTTGTAATTTGTTCTTTCCTACAGCAGTCACACTCTATGTATGTGTCTATGGAACACAAACCAATTTTCCCTTTAGTTTTAAATAGAAGGGATGTACCTAAGATATGGAGTCTTCATCTTCCATTGTTGTGAATTACAGCTGTCTTCTGTGTTCATGCCCCAGGTATCCTAAGTTACAAATGCTTGGACACTGATCTGTTCCTGCTATCTGGACCATATCATCAAGATTAAAAATGCCTAACTAGTAATCAGGAAACATAACAGTCCTGTAGGGCAGCTATAATAATTGTACTGTTCATAATTCAGCAGTTTTCCAAGACAGGCCCTCTTTCATAGGACCAAAAGTCTGCTGTGACTGTTACTCTCCAAGAATTATGTCCCTATCGCTTTATTAAGACCATCAAAATCTCAAATATTCTAACATAGTATACGCATTCCTTCACTGACACCTATATTATGTTTACAGGCATTACTCCCTTTTACCTACTTTTTTATTCCTTGAAAACACATACTACATAATTGTCCATGGGTGTACTGCATTATTCTACATTGAACTGCACATTCTGTTCTGCCTGTCAGTCACTGCTCTTTCTTTTATTTTTTCTGCTTTCCATTATGCCCCTTGGTCTATCGCTAACAACTCTCTAAGTATTCCCAGTACTGCATAAATTCATCTGTAATGTGGCAGAGACTCAGTAGAGGACATAGTTGCTTTTATCTTTCAACACTAATGATGTAATTCAACACATACCCGATGTACTAAAAATGGTCTCACGTTAAATAAGTGTGATGTGGTAGCATTCGGCAAACAAAGCTGTTCCCACCTCATATGTTATAAATGGTACTCCGCTTGAGATAGACATGGTCATAAGAGAGCTGGGTGCTTAGGTGGAGAATTCTGTTGCATTTATTCATTGTGTTTTCACTACAGTCAGTACATCATTCAGTCTGGTGCATTTACATTCCAAGGAAATACCTTCAAAAGAAATCATCCTGCCATTGTATTATTGCCATATCAGTCCTATCATTTTATGCAATGCTCCTGATTTTACATATCTCAAAGTGTACTGCTCAACTAAAAAGGCCGCAAAGATACAATTACCAACAAACACTTTAAATCCTTCCACTACTTTGATAGATTAGCACAACTTTGCTTATATTCGGTAACCAACAGGTTTCTCAAAGGTGACATGTGTCTAGTTTTTCAAGATATGAAATATTGAGTCCTATATAACCTATTTCTTTGCCAAGCCAGTCACTCTACAAACCCTGCACTAAGGATTTAACTGTCACAAAGAATCAAGGCAGTCTGGAGAACTAAGTTCCAAACTCAGTCTATTTCCAGCCAGTGGATTACATTAAAATCAAAGCTCAAACAAACTACTAATTTGACTCCTCTTTAAGGCTAACTTTGACAACTAGATGGATTGATACAGATTTATGCCAGGATTGTCATGCATGACCCTGCTCAGTTTGGGAGTGAGCATTATTATGTGCTTGAAAATCGAAGCAGGAACTTTTACGTATGTGTTCTTAAAGGAATATATTGTTAAGCATTTTATGGTCCTCAAGACTGTTTTGCTAGAATTGTTCCTATGTTCCTAAAAGTGTAGTGAGACTACTGCATTTCTAAGGTGATAGCCTTCACATGACATGGCAAACTGAGGTCTCTTCTTCCTTAATGGTGCTAAAAGATAACATGACACTTTTTAGAGAAAGAAAAGGGAACAATATTAATATTTAGAACATAAAGATGTGAAATCCATAATATATATATAAACAAATCAAAACACAGATCAATGAGTTATAATATGATCCATCATGTCACTTTGATAAAGAAAGTTGACTCCATGTATGCAAACATCATACAGCTGTGCACTTAATTTATAGCGTGTCAAAATAACATTTTCAGCAATATCAGTTCACAAAGTGAAGTATGTACATTAGGCAACTGATACACACAGACCCTAGAAAGTCCACTAGGAATGTTTCAATTGACAAAAATAGTCTGCCATTTACAGAGAATGACCCCAGGATATGAAATATGGAGTTAAAGGCAAAAGCTTCTCTGTTCTGGACAATGCTGCCAAGTGAGAGGTACTGGCACTCTTTATGAAGCAATGGCCACTAAAACGTGAAGCCAAAGCTTGATATGTATTACTGGGAGAAAAGCAATAACAACAATATGGTATACGCATGTAGCAATTGAGACAGCAATGCATACTCTAAACGGTGTGTGGTCAGTTTCACTACACTGGAACACAATCATGAATTGAGGAGGATCATCTCTCTTGATCAGTGTACTATACCTGCCTCACGTGTATTATGGGAGACATTAAGAAATAGCTGTGATGATATGGAACCTCATTATGGAGTGTATTGTAAGATTGCTGTTAAGATATGTGCCAGTCATGTCCTAAGGCTAAAAGGCATAGGAGTAACTATGAAATCAATAGTCAGCACAAATATCCCCAAGATATAGCCACGATCCAAAATTTTGCTTTTAAATCAGCCACACTGAGCAGACATGGACATTAAAAGATGTGACCAATGACCATCAAGCTGGTGGTAGACAGTGTCTTATCTGGCCTGTAGTAATATGGCTTTGTTTTTCCAGCATTCTGCTAAGCAGACTAAAGAGGTCACGTTTTCTGTGAAAAAGACATGGAAAGTAAAATAGGCAACAGCTTTATTCCCCTTTCTCATTAACAGTTATAGATGCTGCAATCTTGTTGGTTGTAATAGAGATGTCTGTCCTTAAACAGAGCTAGGTAATGGTCTTGCCTGAAACTGCCAAAACATATTTTATATTTGTTGCAGTTAATATGACAGTTTCCACTTGTCAAGTAGACTTTGTACATCTTGGTGAAGATGTTATATGTATGAAAATGTGCATTTTTTTTATTAACAAACTGTGGGTATTAGAGATGAGAATCTATTACACATGACATTATGAAGAAACGGATTTCATCTCTATGTTAACTGAGTTTGAACATTTATCTCTTAGTCTAATGATTTTCAATACTTTGAGTAGTTATCAATGCAGATGTGATAATGACTATTGTTGAACTGAAACAAATCAGCTACTGTTTTATTCCATGTCCTCTCTGGAATTGCATGGGCTTTACTGGCATCCATATCGTCTTGTTTTTTGTTTGTGTGTTTGTTTTTAACCTTAAGCTTAAGTTAATTAAACATAACATCATTAACAGGCTCTTTCTTTGTACTTGACAATGCCATGATGTTCTTCATGGATTCTATTTTTGAGAGTTGTGAATTTCATAAAGGAATGTACTCTATGCTTGAATTAGTAATGTTTTTTTTTTATTTTCATCTTATCATCATGAAAATGACATATTATTAAGGTTGGCTTTTGGTCAATATGGTAGGCAAGCAATGTCTTTTGACTTTTCCCGGTTAGGGGTCACCACAGCGAATCACCAGTCTACAGATTGATAGGCAGTGGAGTTTTTACAGTGTCAAGTTGCCAGCCCAGTGCCCAACCTTTATAGAAGGCACACACACACACACACACACACACACACACACACACACACACACACACACACACACACACACACACACACACACCTACCTGCTTGTCTTTAAAACTCACTCAACTGCAGGGAGGACATGTAGACTCCACACAGATGGCACTCCAGCTGAGAATCGAACTGGAGAACCTCTTGGTGTGAGGTGAAAACACTAACTGATGCACCAAGTAAAATCACAAAATAAATTATGCCCGGTAACCAAGTCAGTTTATTGTTCAAAATTATGAAATGAAGCACCTAAACTCAAGTTTTTCTTTGCACATTGTAATTCTACATTACTGCATAAAGTGCTTTGCATCTAAGGTATAAGATGGTGCTGCAAACATCCGTAAACAAATGCCTCTCAGTTGTGGAAATTATTTGTTTCACTAAAGGAAAAATGTATCTTCTCCTGTAGTTTAACTCAAATCTTAGGTTCCTTTCTTACTTCACTATAGTTACAATATCATTTAGTCACCATCAGTCTGCTTGTACTTCATAAAATGTTTATTTTTTAAGCTTTATCCTCATATACATTGGCAGAGGAATTTGTCTCTGTTTGTGTTACATACCACAGATACAGGGAAATATGTAGTTTTCCCTGTCAGATAAAGCCTACAATTATACAAAGGCAATTAGTCCTGCTAATATCAGCAGGTCAGCAGCTGCTACTTAAAAAGCAGAGTATTGTGAAAGTACAATTGTGCAAGTTGAACTTAACATAACAGTCAATGTTTGAATGATCACTGTTGCAGTAGCCTTAGCTGTATGGGTTATATCCTGCCCAGGGTATAACAGCTGGGCAGCATCCAAAGCTTCAGGGCACCTCCCATTTCCCCAGACTGTCAAGCAGCTTGAACTTAATTGACTAAAGGAAATGTTCAGAGCTTTCTTGCCAGCAGAGAAATGGAGGCTGAGGCCCAAAAGGCCTGAAAGGACAACACTAGGAATAATATTAAAGGACACCCAAAACAATAAGGGGGTGGAAGGAGGGAGCTGCTATTGCAATAGCGATCATTTAAACATCTACTGTTATGATAAGTTAATCTTACCCAACTGTGCAATGTTCTTCATATTGATCAGCGCTGCAGTAGCCTTAGATATACAGGTAGTTTACCATGGCTAACTATATTTGGGAAGTGGAAGGAGATGAGTGCAGGAGCCCCTGGAGAATGGTCCTAACAAAGCATGATCTAGACCTAGAGTAGGAATCCAACTTATAGCGCTTTGTAAAAGTATGCACCGAGGACCAAGTAGCAGCTTCTAGAATATTTCTAGAATCCAACCCTTTCCAAAAAGCCATAGAAGAAGGCAAGATACTTGCAAAGTGGGCCTTGACCCTGCCTAGAATAGATTTGTCATGGTGAGTATAGCAAAAGGTAATAGTCTTAGAAAGATATTTGGGAACAGTCTGTTTGACAACTGTTGCCTCTTCTTCTTACCTTCACAAGAAATGAACATTTGATCCAATGATCTGAAAATTTTAGTTCTGACAAGATAGTTCCCAAGTTGTCTGTGAACATCCAAGGTATGGTGTACCCTTTCTCCTTCATTTTTAGGTTCAGGATAGAAAAAGAGAAGATGGATAGTTAACAAAGTAAACCTGGATAGCACTTTAGGCATAAAAGACAGATTAGTTCTCAAAAAAGCCCTGTTCTTGTGGAAAATGAGTTAGGGCTGACTCACCATAAAAGCATGTAACTCAGATACCCTTCTTGCAGAGATTAGAGCAAATAATAAAATTGATTTTCATGTTAAGAACCTCAAGTTAGTCAGATTAGCTGTCTCATATAGAGCAAGTGCTAATATCTCTAACAGAAAATAAAGATCCAAGAAGGGGCCACCTGTTTACTTGGAAGTCTCTTTCCAAAACCCTTTCAAAAGTAAAAAAAAATTAAAAAATAACTCCATTGTCAGTCATCCCCATACAAGTGCATAGCTGAATGAAATTTCATTCCTCCAAGATCAACATAAAAAAAAAAAACACAAACACTAACATAGCAAAACAAAACAGATACACATAATACAACAGTAACAAGCCACTGAAAGCACAGAAGATTCAACTTCCACAACTCCCACTCCAGTACCAGCTATAAATAAGTCTCAGACCAGCTGCAGGTACAGAAGCACCAACCATCGCATCTCTCTCCAGCACCGGAAGCATCCAAGTCCCAGTCCAACTGAAGGCATAGAAGCTACAAACTGCCAAATCTCTACTTCAGTACCAGCGAATCTTAGTCCCATTCAGGACCCTCCAACCCTGCACTTCTCCCAACTTTTGCCACCTGCAGACTTGAATGGCCACAATCCTTCTCCTCAGTCTTAACCATTCACTTCATTTACCTTCACCATTTCTGTCTCCAACATCATCCTTGATTCACAAAAAACATTCTGGATATCTCTGACCTAAGAAAAACAATATACTTCCAAATGTTCACACCGGCAGACATGTTTCAGCCTCTGCTGCCACATCCACACCCGGCCAACTCACCACTGAAGGCTCTACTTCCAAGTTTCAGTTTCAACAAAAATCAGAAAAACGTTTATCAGGGATGCCATGATCATCATGACTGCAGACAACTGGACGCTGGACATACCTGACCAGGCAAGCAGGCTTACAGATCAAAAGTACACGTAAGTACAAAACAAAAACATAAAGTACATGACTGGAGCTGGAGAGGCCACAGCCATTTTGACATGCAACTGCCTTGAGATAAGAGAATCCATGGGCTGACATGCAGAAATGGCCGATAAATGGACCTTGACAGAGAAATAAGAAAGGCCATAGGATAGCAACTGACACAAATATTGTAAAAGCAAAGCTAGCCCTGAATAGGTTCTGGTTATGTTGTTGCCACTAACTAGAAAACCTTTTCCATTTGCTAATATATATGATTTTCTAGTAGCAGGATTTCATGCTTCCATTAGCACCTGCTGCACATACTCAGAAACCAGTACATGAAAGGAATTAGGACACTATTATCCAGGTCAGTTGAAGATGAGTAATGTGGAGTGGTCTTGTGTGAGTAGATCCAAATTGTGAGCAATCTTGTGATGATTGACCCTGGCTGTTTCCAAAAGAAGGGAGAGCTATAGTTGCCTGTGCCAGAAGGGAGTCACCACTGTAATCTTGGGGAGTCCTTCTATATCTTTAGAAGTACCCTGGATATTAATGAAAAGGGTGGAAGGGTCTACAAGAGCATTTTTGTTAAAAAAATAAAAAAGGAAAAATTATCTGTCTTCCAGGCCTACTTAAATGGTGCCCAGGAAGAGAATTTTGCCAGTTCATTGTTCAGAGAGGAAACAAAGATGTCTGCTTGAGAAACACCCCACAGATGGATCAAATCATGGAATACCCCAGATTTTAGTTTCCATTAGTGATGGTCTGCCCTGGTCCTGTTCAGTTTGTATGTCACACAGATTTGCACTGACAGGATGTGGATTATGCATGTAGAGTGAGACTGTGCTGTGTAGCTATATCTCATGCTAAATGGCTAGTCTGCAAAGGGGGCATGACCTGGTCCCCCTTGATTGTTGATGTACCACATCACTGTGGTATTCTCTGTAACTAATTGGAGAGATCCCAGGGATTATATCTGAGAATTGAGTGTTTTCATAAGGGCAAGCAACTCCTTTATATTTATGTGCTTGCGTCTGTCCTCAGTGTGCCACATACCCTGGATTTCTATCTCTCCTGAAACTGCTCCCCAAGTAAAGTCTAAAGCATCTGTGGAGACTGTCTGCTTTGGGGTATAGAGGGAGAAGGGGAGACCTTGATTTAAGGATATCTGTTATCTCCACCAAGTGATTTCTTTACTGACAGACTCCAGTATTGGGATCTGAAAAGCTAAAGGTTGTTAATGCTGGTGCTAAAGAGATTTCAGATATCACTGCATCTTTCTAATGTAGAGTTTTGCCAGGGGTATCATAAATATCATATATGCCGTGTGACCCAAAATCCTGAGGATTTTGCTCACAGTGACTGAAGTATAAATGGAAAACCTTAGAAACAGATCTAAATAAAGATGTATTTTTCCTGAGGAAGAAAAGCTCTTTGAACTGAGGTATCTAGTTCACATCTCAAGAACACAATGTTGTGTGAGAGAGTTAAGAAAGACTCTTGAATGTTCACTTGAAATCCCAGCTTGTGCAAGAGATCTCTTACCTCAGAGACAGATTCCTGACATTTTGAGAAAGACTCTGCAAAAATAAGCAAGTCGTCTACATAAGGAAACATGTGAATACATTGTAGCCTGGATTGAGCTATAATGAGCTGTATGCTTTGTGAACACTCTCAGTGTGGATAGTCCAGAGGGCAAGGCAGAGACATGATAATATGATCCAGACATACAAAAAGTCTGAATGAATAGGAATCTGATTATGCCAGGAAACTGGAAAGAGAAAGGAGGGATAACAGGTTGTGAAGTGGCAACATTTTGAATTAGAGCACCATCACAAACAGGTATAGAAAAGAAAGACCCAGAACTAGTCTTTGAGTGTTTTCTTTCCTTGTCATTAGGAACATCTTTGAATAAAACCCTTCCCTACCTGGGAAGGAAGAACTAATTCTATCACTCCCTGGGACAGCATGTGATGAAGAACAGATGGAAAGAAAACAGTGTGATCTGCAGGATAAGGAATGATCCCCTCCCCTACCCAGAAAGGAGGAATTTCCTCCCACTGCCATCTGTAACCTTGATGAATGATTTTCAGAAATCACTGGTCTGAAGTTGGATTTGGAGTCGGCTACTTTCACTGTGTGGGTTCTGTCAGTGAGCCAGTTGGCCACCCA
Organism: Protopterus annectens; assembly: GCF_019279795.1. Taxonomy (NCBI): domain Eukaryota; kingdom Metazoa; phylum Chordata; order Ceratodontiformes; family Protopteridae; genus Protopterus; species Protopterus annectens. The sequence goes on from NC_056731.1 coordinate 1,809,658,136, forward strand.
TCTTGTGACATAGGGATTTATGCCCACTCTAGTCAGTTTGTCTATAATTCCATAGAGGGGAATGGTGTTGAAAGCCTTTGTGAGGTCAAGCTAGGCTGTGTGCACCACCTTACCCTTGTCTATGGCTCTGGTGACTGCTTCAAAGAAGTCAGTCAGGTTTAGGAGACATGACCTACCTTTTACAAACCCAAACTGAGTGAGGTCCAGAGTTTGGAGGATTCTGGTGTCCTTGTTTATAAGCTCCAAGATGATATGTTCCATGGCCTTGCAGACCAGGCTCATCAGGCTAATGGGGCAGTACTTCCTGGAGTCCGTGGTGTCACCCCCTTCGTGGAGTGGGATAACAGTCGCCATGCGCCATTCAGTAGGCATAAAGCCTGAAGTGAGGCTATGATTGAACATGGCACTTTGGTGGGGTGCCAGTTCACTTTGTAGTTCATGCAGAATGCAGCCTGGGATGTTGTCAGGTCCCATGGATGTTTCTGGCTTTGGAGAGTGCAGTCTTTACTTGTGAAGCTATGATTACAGGGGTTTTACATTCTTCAGGTATAGTGATGAGCCCTTTGGGGGTGGGGGGTGAAGTTTGCACTGAACCTATCTACCAGGATGTTGGCAATATCAGTTTGTTCTGTATATCTAGTGCCATTGTGCTATAGCTCAGAGCAGATCTGAGTGTTGCCATTGAGATTCTTGACATAGCTGTAGAATGCTTTGTGGTTGTCTTTAGAATCAGTGGCAATTTTATTTTCGTAACTAGCTTTGGAGGATTTTATGAGGGATCTCAGCTTCTTACTGAGGCTGACCAGAGAGTTCCTGCAATAAGAGGATTTTACTCTTTTTTTGCAACAGCATCTTCCTTCTTTTGTAGAGTTTGTTTATGGCAGGGGACCACCAGACTGGCCTCCTTTTTTTGGAGGATAGCATCTTGGTTCTGTTGGGGATGGCACAATCCATGCACTCGTCTATGTGCTTATACAGTGCATTTGTATAGGATTCAGCAGTCATACCGCTATTTTCCATCTGTATGTGTGTCTTGAAGCTTGCCCCTTCTGTCTTAAGAAACATGAAGTTGTCTTTGGAGAAGTTTTTTACAGTGGTTTCCTTAATGGGGGGGTGGGGGCGGGATATTGATGTCTGGGGTGATTAGCTTGTGGTCAGATCTGACCTGCAAGGAGTTGACCTGTGGCATGGAACATCACTTCCACATATTGGTAATGACCAGGTCCAGGATATTGCTGCCCCTGGTGCAGGTATGGACAAGCTGATCCAGGGCATTGGAATTTATGAATTCCAGAAAGCATTGAGCAAATGAGTTAGTGCATGAATAGTTTTCCCAGCTGATGGTGGGGTAGTTGAAACTGTCCATTATTAGGGCACTGGGCTGTACCCTAATATTACCCAGTATATCAAGAAACATGGCCTGGGCATCCAGGGGCATGGTGGAGGATCTGTAACAAGCTACAACCTGGATTGCAGTCCTGCCCAGTGTTAGTTGCACTTGGATAATTTCAGATGCATTATACTGAGCATCTAGCCTGGAGGTGTGGATATCCTTAATGAATATGAACACGCCTCCTCCTTTAGTGTTTTGGTCCTGATAAGGTGGTGAAAGGTGTGGTATGAATTATAGCCTGGTAATGCAGGGGGGCTCTGTGGAGACTTGAACCAGGTTTCTGTCACTGCACAGATGCCGATTTTCTCCATTTTAAGGAGTGCCTCAAGTGAGTGCATTTTGAGGTTTAGACTTCTAGCATTGAGTAGTATTCCCCTCAGATTTTGCTTGCTTTTACCTGCTACTGTGGTGAGTCTGTCGTTTGAACCTTGCCTAAAAAAGGCACTATAGGGGTGGCAAGAGCTTTAGTCAGTATCAGGAATCCCAGGGGCAAGAGGTGCAGGCCATCTCTGGCAAAGCATCATGGTCTGTCGATCATCTAGTCCCAGGCAGACAAACACTGGATCCCCTTAGAATGACACCAGAAGTTTAGGCAATTGTTGAAGTCAATCATTTTGTCCTTGTAGTGTGGTATCATTCTGGGCAATGGCAGGATGGTACTCAGAGCTAGGGTCATACCTGCCTGGGCTACATGATCTGAGAGCTCCTCCATGTCTCTTTTCATGTAGTCCAGGGAGGTACGTCTCAGGTCATTCACACCAACATGGACAATGACATATCTGTACTTGTTGTGGAGTAACCTAAGTGCTTGCGTTATGTGGTGGATCCTGGCACCTGACAGGCAGCTGACAGTAGCTTTCTCCTTGTTTAGCCTGGTGAGTGGCACATCAGTGTGCCTGACTATAGCGTCACCTATGACTAGTGTGTTGGGTACATTGTTTTGCCTTATGGGCTGAATTTGAGTATTGTTTTTGGAATGTCCTTGGTTTTGGGAGGTTTGTGAATTCTATTTGGAACCTACTTGCCACTTCTTCTTAAATGTCTGTTTACCTGATTTTTTTGAGACTGTTTATTCTGTTTTATGCCAAAATTAGGCGAAGAAAAATTAAATCCCTTGGAGAATTTGGAAAAGTAGGGCTGAACAATCTTATAGACTCTTTGGATCAACTTGCCCTTTTCATCAAACTTTTTGTTCACCACTGCAACAGAGGGCTGAAACACTAAAGCTCTGTCCAAGGCAGTATTTAAAATCTCATTTTCAATATCATTTGAAAAGCTATAAGAATGCAACCATGCAAACCTCCTTAAAAACTGTACCAGTAGCCAAAGTTAGTTACCAGTGGCCACCCTATACTCTACCTCCCCTACATCTCCTACTAGCCATTCTTACTTTCCTTTCTTGTTTCCAAACTCCTATACAACTAGATCCTACCCACTTTAAATAAGCATCTGCCTAACTATTAACTCATTTTGCTCTAAGCAGCTTAAATAATATTGTAACTAGTCACATTTTTTCTGCTAATTGTTTAAAACCTTGTTTGTAACAACTCACATACTTGTCTGCCAATTGTTAATACTCTGTATAATTGAATTGCCTGAGGAGCTTTTTTTCTCTCCAGGTCTCTGCTTGTAAGATCCTATAGGTGATTGTTACTACCATGTTATTAAAATTTAATAAATTGTTTTCTAGTTCTGAGGAGATTTTCTCCCCGGGTCTCTGCTGAAAATGAGCCGAAAGCTCAGCCAGACTAACCTGGTTAACAAATGTAAAATAAATAAAATAGCCCTGGAAGAAGTATCAGCAGAGTCACAAACCCACTCTGAAAGCGAGTAGTGACCTGTGCATTAAAAGAAGCTAAGTTATTTAAATGAGATTTTTCTGCATAAGAAGAAACTTTAGACAAAACATTCCTTAAACTTTCACAATATGTCAGAATAAACTTTAACATATGCACCTCACAATTTAAAATTCTGAAATTCAAAGTTGCAGAAGTACACACTTTTTTCCCATACCTATCAATAATTTTCCCATCCTTCTTAGAAAGAGTAGGACTGGAATTAGCTAAGTGGTTAGCAGCAAAGGAGTCATCTAAGGTTATAGCTGCTGGGTCATGCTTGGGAACAGTGTATAAAAAATTAAAATACCAAGGAACTTTATATCTCCTGTCTGCCTTTTTAGGGACAGCTGGCGGACTATCAGGAAAATTGCAGGCAGTAAGACAGACATCCTCTAAAGCAGACAGGACAAGAGGAATGGGTCCAGGTTCTGGAAAATCTTTCTGTAACAACTTATAGCATTTTTGATGGACAGAGAAACCTCAGCATTCTCCTACTGAAAACACTGGGACATTCTAGTAATAGCCTCAGGGAAAGAGAAACCCCTACAAGCAGAATCAGAAAGTGAACAATCCTTTGAGTCTGAATCAGAAATCTGAGGAAAAAAAACAAATCTGTCCCTGCAGCTTCCTGTTCTGGTTCAGAATTTTGAATCCCTTCAGGAAATGTCATATCCCTCTTTCTATTAACAGAAAACACTCTATATGAAGAATCAATAACCTGAATTAACCCCTAAGTTATTCCCAGTAAACTACTCCTATCCAAAGAAATTTGAGGAGGAGAAGATACATGTTTGGTTTTCTGTTTCTCTTTGACAGGAAAAGTTGGGCCAACCATGTTACTAATGTCAGCGGCTGCTTCTCCAGGGATGGGCACAGTATTCTGACACAGCAGGGAAAACTTCCCTGTTCCCACTCTTAGAACCAACAAGAATGATCTCTCTTGCCCACTGATGAGATTCCAACAGCCACAGAGGATATGGCTAACCCCCAGTCCATAGTGGCCACAGCAGAGTCACCCACTTGAGGCTAAGGAACATTATTAGCATGCTGTGGTGGCAAAAGGTGTTTGCTGAATTTTTTATTTTTTTTGGCTGGAAGAAAGACCAACTTTGGGAGTGACAACCTGCTCCATGGACAAGCTGAAAAGATGCCTCTGCCCTGGGAAAACAAGCAACAATGCCAGTAAAAGCACCATCCCACAAAAGATACTTTTTTGACAGAAACAGTAAAAAAAAATTCAAACACTATGGCAATCCCATAACCTTTTAAATAAACATTTCTCCAAAGACAGTAGTTTATCAGTTAGATAACATTACTTTCAAAATGACAGAAGCAACAAGTGCTCCATTTAAAAGTATGCTACAGTCTCAATACAATCCATTAAAACACAGCACACCTAGCTTTAAAATACGTTTCTTGAAGCAGAAAGTAAAAAAAAAAATCAGTAAATATTAGAAAATGGAAGTTCTTTCTCCAAAGGAAACTTTTCTGTCCATCTAAGAAAAGCACAAGCCAACTGTCAATCCTCGAAAGCCTCAGAGGAGCATACTGTTCGACAGCAGTAAAGCTCTGAAGGGCTTCATAACCAAACTTGTCTTTTACTCATCTCAGCTCAAACTGCTTGATGGTCTAGATGCATGTTAGGTGTCCTGAAGCTTTGGAAGCTGGCCAGATGTTATATCCTTGGCAGGTTTTAACCCATATACCTAAGGCTACTACAGTAGTTATCAGTATGAAGAACAAACTGTTTCCCCTGTCTTTAGTACAGAGAGGATGATAAACAGTATCATTGTACCCAGCTGACAAGGTTACCCCTGTCATTTTCTGCAGAATGGTCCTGATCTGGCCACTTCTTTTCTTCTAGGGAAAGCATGAACATTTTCAACTGTGTTGATATTTTACAAGAAAAAAATATATTTTGTTTAAATGTCACAGAAAGTTGTAATACAACATTTAAGTCATCTTAATATCAAATAATTTAGTATAAACAACTACTACTGCACATCACAGAGTCTTTATTTTGGTAATAAGATGAAAATAATTATATACATTTGAAGACAGCATGATTTGTCTTGTGCAATACCAAGCTTCACTATGAATATTCCACTTTGGGCATCTAAAACGTGTCAACCCAAGCAACTGATCTTTTTTTACATATGGCTATCCATTTGTTTGTGGTATTTTCTGTAACTGTAACCATTTCACAAAACTATTAGTCATATATAGAGGACTACTGATTTGTCATACTCAAAAGTTTATGGTTTTGATGAAGTGTTTGTATGCTGCAATGTAACAAATCAAAAGGTAGTAAAAGCAGAAGAAGGCATCTCTGTCTCACTAAATAAAAATGTATGAAAAATTCAAGAAAAAACATCTTTTCATATCTTGGAAACTGTACAACCCAGGGTCCAACCTCATTTGTTAACCAGACTTGAGCTTTCACAGCCCATAATTAATTTATTTTTTCTATTCCTTTCTATTTAGATATTTACAGAACTAAAAACGTTATATATTGGTATTGCAATAGTTTTACTACAATAAGTGTTTTTGTTTATTGATCTTTTAAATTCATCTTAATAGTCTGTATCTGCTTTAGCTAAGGTCTTTCAGCCTATATTAATGATTTCAGTGCATAGTTGCTCTGCATTTTTGCTGTTTAAGTGGTCTAACTTTTGTTATTAAGCCCTGGTTTCATTCTTATGTACTGAGTGTATGTCGAACTAGTGCAGGGCTTGTCTTTGCATTGGGGCAGTTCTAGGCCAGTCAGCTCAGAGCTAAGGGTATAATTGCTTTTCCCTACCACCCTCCCTGTGTAGTTGTGTTCTTAAACCCAATCTACCTGTTGTTGACTGCCCCTTGTGATAATTTGACAACAGAATTCTTCTCTCTCCCGTTTCTTGGCTGTTGACAGCAAGCACATAAGTATCATTTTGCAAACTCTCTCTCCCCTTAAAATACTCACCAGGCTAAAACACCCTTGATAAAGTTGTTTAATATTGAGTGCACTGATACTTGCACTGATTTTAGTTTCAAATTAGTGATTTTTTTTCTATAATTAGTTTATGTTTTTTGCTGGAAGCAGAAGGTGGTTTCCAGGCTAGTTGATTTGTATTGAAATTTAAATACTAAGTGACAAGTCCATCCAAACATCATTCTGAAACTGAACTCCAAGTTATCCTTACACTGTCTCAAGATACCCGTCTCAATCATGATATATATATATATATATATATATATATATATATATATATATATATATATATATATATATTTATATGCACTTCCTCCAACTTCTCTAACCAGCAAGATTAAGATGGGTGTCTTGAGGCAGTGCAAGAATTGCTTCATGCTGTTTGATGATCATCTATTACTCAACCAGCATAACACAGTGTGTGAGAAATGTACATATATAATATTCTTGTAGGTAAAATTTCACAAACAGTAAACTTAGATACCAAAATTGTCAATAGTGCAACACCGATCACACCCATTCAAGGCCATCATAATACACATAATCATTTGCTGAGGTTCTAAAGATTAACTTGCCTGAACCTCAAAGACCTCCAAAACACAACAAGTGCACAAAGGACACTCAGCATATTAAGCCTACTTCCTTACATAAGCACAAGTAGTACTAAAGTCGCAGATGCTGAGCATGTAAGGCAGGCATTTACCCGATCAAACATTCTTATTACAGGTGACTCCACTGTAAGACATACAGATGCGCCTCTTAGCAGGTTGAGCCAGGAAAGAGCAATGGTCGGTTGCTTGTCTGGTGCTATGATCCATCAGATCACACAAGCAATCAAATCCATGAACAAAAAGTACCAGTATGACTGTGTCATACCTCATGCCAGCCAATGTGGAGTCCTCACTATGTAACAACTTTAACTTCCTGGAATGGAGGCCCATGGGACATATGCAAATTACCCTTTAAGGATGAACCAGTCTAAAGTGTATGTTTGTTTTAAAGTACCTTACACTTTCATAAATGTAGCATTGCTTCACTTTATTCTGAAACAACTGAATATACATCAGACTTCCAGTGACTTTAAAGTACTCCAAACATATTGAGACTGTTCATATACATGACCGCATCTGACTTAACACCCATTTGATGTTTATCAAGTTCTCAGAGACCACTGAATATTTAGATGAAGTCTTCAAAGGGTAAGTGCTATGAAAGAAGTTTAAGTTAGAGATTTTCAAGCATTCTCAATTTATAACAGCCTTTCATCTGTTTAGGATGCTATATCCAAGATTTTGCAAGTTGTTTCAGTCAGCACAGTGTCTTTTTTGAGGGGACATTTTTTACAAACTATAGTTCAGCATTAATGGAAACTATCCCTGAAATTCATGCGTACTGCATTAGGAACTATTTATGGATGTACCAGTCACTTCTAATTAAGGAAACATTAAAGTTATTAAAATACAAAATGATGACATTACAGTGAACACATGTATACTTTTGGTTCTGTGTTTGTCTCAGTGCATATGTAAAAAGCACATATCCACCCACAAATACACATATGCACACACACACACACACACACACACACACACACACACACACCACAAATGTGCATGCAGAAATGCAGACATATGCCGACTCAGAAACTTGCACAAGTGCATACACAAACACATGCACACATGCTCATTCACATGTAAATGATCATATTTATGGGTGTTAATAATTTTAGCAGTCATTTTTTTGTTAAAACTAAGCATTCTGTATTAACATCTTTAAAACTGTCCTAAATGACATTAGAATAAAGTGCATAAGGGTACACTAGGACCCCTTATTCTCTCAATAAATATGTTCTTCAGTTCTCTATTAGTTCAGCAGATGTTTAGAAACTCCTAATAAAAGCATGGGTAAAATTATTGCTTGGCTTGTCAAATGTCCATCATTTTACTTTTATTTGTCTGGTGAAATAAGAACAACAAGGTAGGCTTGACCTTCAAGACCAAAGGTCATGGCTGTGTATGTAATTTCTTTACTTTTAAAAGCACGGTGTTCTATACAGTAAGCATGTACAATAGTCAACCTCTACCAAGTAATGCAGAACACAAAAGTATTTCATAGTAGACAAGAGGACAGACTAAAACATTTTGCTGTTGCATTTTTTTCTGCTGCTTCTGTTTTTCTATCATATTTCTAAGTGAAAGATGCTCTGCTATCATTTGGGTTTGATGAAAACTTTTGGAAAACTATACTGTGTTTAGTATGTGTGTGTGTGTGTGTGTGTGTGTGTGTGTGTGTGTGTGTGTATGTCTACCATTAGGTGAGCTGGACTTCTCTTAACTGCATGTAGGTGTGTGAGTGTGTGTGTGTGTGTGTGTGTGTGTGTGTGTGTGTGTGTGTGTGTGTGTGTGTGTGTGTGTGTGTGTGTGTGTGAGTGTGTGTGTGTGTCTGTGTCTGTGTGTGTGTGAATGTGCGCATGTATGTGTGTGTGTTTGTATAACTGTATATGTGTGTATGTGTGTATATGTGCATTTTCTGCATGTGGGAAACAAAGAGAGAGAGAAGAGAGAGTGTGTATGTTTTTGTGTGTGCTCATACATGCTTTGTGTGTGTGTGTGCGTGTGTGTGTGTGCATGCACATGCGTGTGTGTGAGTATATATACGTGTGTGTGTGTGCATGTGCGAGTGCGTGCATGTGCATGTGCGTTTGTGTGTGTGTATGTGTGTGTATGCACGTGTGTGTGTGTGTGTGTGTGTGTGTGTGCATGTGTGCATGTGTATACGGGTGTGTGTGCATTTGTGCGTGTGTATATATATATATATGCGTTTGTGCATGTGAGCGCGCATGTGTGTGTGTGTGTGTTTGTGTGTGTGGATGTGTGTGCATGTGTGTGTATATGTGTGTGTGTATATATACGTGTGTGTACGCTCATGTGTGTGCACGCGTGTGCGTGTGTGTGCATGTGTATATGTCTATGTGTGTGTGTGTCTGTGTGTGTACATATGTGTGTGCATGTGTCTGCATGTGTGTGTGTATATACATGTGTGTGTGTGCATGCTCATGTGTGTGCACGCGTGTGTGTGTGTGTGTGTGTGTGTGCGCTCGTATGTGTGCGTGTGTGTGCATGTGTATATGTCTGTGTGTGTGTGTGTGTGTGTGTGTGTGTGTGTGTGTGTGTGTGTGTGTGTGTGTGTGTGTGTGTGCATGCGTGCGTGTGTGCATGCATGTGTGTGTGTGTGTGTGTGTGTGTGTGTGTGTGTGTGTGTGTGTGTGTGTTTATTTGTGTTGCTATTTTCTACTTCTGGCTACTGCTGTAATCTGAGCCTGCATTGCCAGGATTGGCTTTACTCTTGAAGTGCACTCACTGCAAAGTTTGGTATATTAATTAGCAGTTACAAGAGTAAGCAAGGATGAGTGATTTTTGATTGAACAGTTAATCACCTCACATTATAATTTTTGTCATGTCTGGTGTCAGAAAAACAGAAACTGTTTCATTTGGACTATTCAACTATAACTGACATTTTGGAATGGTGCACCAGACCAAAGCCTTTGTGCTTCATTCCCAAACCGTTTACAACTGGAGAGCTAAAAAAGACGCAGTACCAAGTGTTTATAATGTCTCTGGTATCAGTGCCCTTTGTTTGTGTGCTTGAATGTAAAGTTTCTGCACAGTGACTCATAGCCTCATACCATAGTAGTAGGCTGTGTGCACAGACTTATTTAAAACTTTTTGAATCATTTGTTAACCATGTAGGATCACGGGAACATTTTCAGTGGCAACCAAAGAGAATACTTGGTTAAGTGACTTGCTCAAAGTGACACTGTAGACAAGTGAAGGTAAAATGAATCAAACCATATACCCCTGACTCCAGAAAAGAGCTTGTGGATATCCCACAGCCTGAATCCTGTCTGTTCATTACCAGAACAGGGTACATTTTTCTTTAAAAGTTTGAACATTTGTTGCACAAAAGTCTCTACTAAAACTGATGTTATTTAATCCCTCCACCACCACTTTCTCTGTACCCTAACAATCACAGTCATTCAAACATCTACCACATTTTGCTTTCCTTTTACTAAATGCTAGTTTGACCCTCCCTCTAGAAGGAGCAAAAGTGCATAAAGTAGCTGTAATTATTTTACAATCCTTGCTCTAGTGAACAGCAGGTCAGTGTACAGTTCTGCAGCAGACATTATAATTTGGATTTTAAATTGAACATGTTAGATAAAATGAACCATGACTCAGAACCCAGGGGATCTCACTTCTATGTGTTCCTCTGTGTAAACAGAACTCAGTTTAAGCAGCATTAAAAGGATTAATTTTTCTCACTAACAGACTAATAATTATCCTAGAGAGGAAATATGATAAATGTTTCTACAGAAAAATGGTTGTTTGGAAATACTTATTTGCACCTTCTGCAACAATAAGAAAAAATTAACTAGTATTAAACAATTGAATGCACTACCATAGTGTGATACAAGCAAGTTTCCTAATGCGACCTGCATGTCACAGTCAGTTTATTTTCCGTAAGTTCTGCAGCTGTATTAACCATAGTCAGATTCAAATAACTTATTAGAAAACAAAACAGCTTTTTGTCAACAAAGCATTTTTCATTCCAAACATTTTTAATATATGACACTGTTTTTTGCACACTTTGGGTTTTTAAATGAAAGAGAAAAACACTTCCTGATTTTTTTACAAATGTTGCATTTAAGATAAGTGTAAACAGCAGAATATTATGCATGTAGTATAGTATACTATGCACATAAATATTGCTTTATTATCCATGTAAAAGAGCAAAGTTGTCAAAATCTGTCTGCCTGTTACCAAGGAAAGAAAAATAACATTAGATCAGAAATGTTGCAGGCTATATTATAGGCAGATACTTTTATTTATTTTATTTGGCATTTTGTTTAAATGCACATTCTTTAAGTATCTGGCAAATTGAAATGATATTACAATGTGTATATAGTGCCATAATAAAGCAGTTAGTGCTGATAAAAGAATAAATGATTAAACATATGGCAGGAACAACAATTTAGATTTAAGTAGACTATCCTATTAAAGTTTACTTGTGAGACCCACAATTAGGAAGTGAGTTTCATAGAAAAGGCAAGTCCTGTCAGCTTGGTGGACAAGAAGAAGAGTTAGCAACAGCTGATGGCCAGGTGTGAGGAGGAGGTACAAAGAAAAAGCAACTGTCAAGTTGAGTTCATGGAGAGATGGCACAAAGTCCAGTCAGTTCTTTATTCACAATTTAAAACGTATGCTGTGATAGTTTTACTGCACATTGATTGAGTGAACTAAAAAATAATAAGCTTGAACCTGAAGACAATGACATGAGGGTAGAAAGGAATATATTTAAACAAGCACAGAAAGCAACAGATGTAGGAATAAGGAAGGTGATGAGTGAGGGTGAAACTAATGGGACAAAATGGAGCAGAATCATGGGCATGTCATATGAAAGGCAGCAACAAGCATTTAGGAATGTGTTAACAGAGTGGAATGAAAAAGGACTGAGATATATAAAAGAGGTTTAAGACAAGGGGAAAAGAGGTCAAAATATGCCCACTGAGCAGATATGGATGCCTTCTGGTTAGGAGCAGAGGAATGACTAGTATAGAGGGAAGTAATTATGAGAGGAAAGTAATTATGAGAGTATCTGTTGAAAGGGAAGAGGATTTCTAAAGAAAAGTAAAAAGAGGTATGAGAGGAAGGAGATGTCACTTGGTGAAATAGAGAAATTAAGGACAGGACAGATATACAAGGATGTAGGAGAGTAAGAGGAAATACTAGGTGAATAAATGACTGTGAAGCTTATGACAGTGAGGAGAGGTGGATAGAATCATAGGAGATGGTGAAGTCTTTAACGGTATCAGGGCCTGTGAAACAAACATGTGAGGTTGTTATATAGATAGTAGAGGGCCCAAGGATGTTAGCAGAAGAGGGACAGTAGGAAACTCCAGAGTGCTGGGGATGTAGAGAAAAAGAAGTAGGTGATATTAGTGATATGTGGCAAGGAAGGGAAGTGGTATAGAAGGAAAAGCAGACGATTTAAGAACCATGGAGTAAGCTGCACAGTGGAGAGATAACGGAAGGATGGGTGTTAGGCTTATTAGGCTTTAACAAAAGAAGGTGACACAGAAAAGAAGAATGGAAAGATGTTAATGGCAGGATTATTACTTGCACAAGGTATGGAAACTGGAGGTACCATAGATAGCTCATCTGACACACTTGGTAGCTCCCTGTAATGGTGCCCTGTCAAATTAAAGTTGAGGAACAAAGGAAAACAAAATGACCTCTAAAAAATGTCCTGTAACTTTAGGAATTGAAAGAAGCACCCTGTAACACTTCCTAGTACAAAGCACCCTGTAGCACTCCCTAGTGCATACTGACCTACTTCAAAAGTGAATTCCCTGTTATCATTAATTAAAAAGGCACGGACAGCGTCACGCACTCATAAACCTATGTCTATAGTACAGTTCCACTCCATCAGCACCTGCCAATTGCACCCCCCCAACAGCTTCACCCCACTGTAGGTACAGCTCTGCATGTCAGTCATGTCATGGAATTAAAACTTTGGCAATAGATAAGGCAAGAACAGTAAAGGTAGCAGCAGGTGGGTGACAAGATTCAAGAAAAAATGGGATTGAGTGTGAAGAGGTAGTTAGAGTTCCATAACAGACAAGAAGGGATAAGTATCGACATAAAAATGAAGTCACATTTATATAAGGGAGAATTATGGATATAAAGATTATGTTATGTTTATGGAAGACATGCATTATTATGTGAGAATAATGCTTAGCACTAATAAAATTGTAAAATTTCAACTTTGTTTATTATGCTGTATTCATGTAAGCAATGGACTGTGATGAGTTTGGATGGGTTGAGTAAACGTATTTTAATTTCAGTTCTATGCAGTGTGTGATTTAAATAAAAAAAATGATTCAGAAAAAAAAATTCTTGATTAAAAATAATCTTTTTACATAATGTCATAGGTTAATAGGACTAGTGAACAAACTCAGACCCGTTAGCCATGCAGTGGATTGACGCTCTCGATCCCATACTGGAACTTGTAGTTGCGCATGCACTCATCTCATTCCTTTTTGAGCGTCTAAATTCATCAGCTGAGTTTAACTATGAGGGAATCTTTGTTCCATATGCTTGGAATCCTTTAACATATGAACTTGGCTGTTCTTATGGTTACGATTGGGCTTTAAATTCTATAAAGACTGCTTGTCCCGGTCCCCTTCAATAAACGCACATCACACCAAATGACATTTGACGACCGTTATTAAATTTCATAACATAGCTTTGTTCACCCAATTCATTAATTACAACTATTCATAATATAATTGATTCTAAACACAGCATAATATCCATGTAATGTTAATCAGGGCAGCGTACCTACTCACCCTGCCCCCAGTAAGCAGCGTCCATACCTCTGCTCACTTCCATTACTTACGAAGCACCATCCTTGTAACGTTAATCAGGGCAGCGTACCTACTCACCCTGCCCAACAAGCAGGGTCCATACCTCTGGTCGCTTCCGTTACTTATGAAGCACCATCCTTGTAACGTTAATCAGGGCAGCATACCTATTCACCCTGCTCCCAGTAAGCAGCGTCCATACCTCTGCTCACTTATTTTACTTATGAAGCACCATCCTTGTAAAGTTAATCAGGGCAGCGTACCTACTACCCCTGCCCAACAAGCAGGGTGCATACCTCTGCTCACTTACTTTACTTATGAAGCAGCACCCCATCTCACTTCATACACCATTCATTGAATTACCTTCCACCAAATAAGCAATATCCTTCCCTTAGCTTGCTTGTCTATTCATCAAGCTTCCTCCAAATACTCTTTCCTTTTCCCCAGATCCTTGAAATGAACATCCAGACACCAGAGGGGGAACAGAAGAGGGCAAGTCTATCCATCTTCTCCAACAACCAGTCTGACCAGGCTGTTCCCCCTCCCTTCTACCCCCAAATTTTTCAAACTACTACTTCCCATAAAGGGAAGGGTCAAGCCAACTATCATTCGGTGTACCCATCATCTGTAAATCACCTTAGAATCCTGTCATAAACCCACCTTGCCATACCATCACTGAAACACACTCTAATGAAACTCAATAAAGTAGAATTACCATGACCCCACTGTACCACCGGAACATCCACCACAAGAGAATACATATCCTTTTCCGATTCCTTCAAAGCGGAAATCATGGCTCAACCTGAATGGATTGACAACCTGTAACCACAAACTATAACCCCTTGAACTCAAATCGACACCCAGTCAGAACAACTAGTATCAAGTCTCCCATCCACAATCCTGTCAACTGTAGCCTATCACTTTAGCCCACCAACTACCCTGACTGGATGTGCAACAACACATTTACCGTAGGGAATAGTGCAACTCCAAAACTTTAATGTCCTAACCTTAGATGGCAGAAATACAGCACCCCTTGACCTAGTTCTGGAAAACTCACCTATGCTCAGCAATGAAATACTCTACATGCCAAGCCATAAACACCCCCAATTCATTCATTACCAAACCATTCTTAACCCCTGTTTGTCCCTAGCCTTTCTGCTCAAAAACTCTTTCCTTAGGTTACCTATACCACTAGTATCCTACAGAACCAGGCTTCCTTAAACCTTCTAACACCCCTGTCAATGCACATAGTTTCTAAAACTACCCCAACACAGCCACCTACCTAAACCCCAAGTGAAATGATCCTTGTGCTATTCTGTAAAACCTTAACCTGGTATGTAATGTTAACACTATGTATGCAAGAGACAAATTTGTCACCCCAAGATGCCACCCATTAGGAACAAACTCCAGCATCATGTCAAACACCTCCTTGGCCCTTCCCCCACATATGGTCCAAACAACTGGATGAGTGATTACGACCACCCAAGGTTCTAAGAAAGCAAAGATTGAACTTCACTGGCTTGCAGGAGCCATAGGGCTGTAGCCTAATAAGTTCCTGTGCCCACACTCCCCATAAACCATCCCCGACAGTTTTCCCCTTTGGCCCCCTTACCCAACTCTTCCTTACTTGCCCCCTATACCAATGCAATAATCAGCTCCCACTAATTAAACACAGAGCTCAAACATGCCTTACTAAGATATTCAGACCCTCCTTGTGCCCCATTCAAGTGGCAAGAATGTCCATCCTATAAAAACATCACCTTTCAAATCCCCTTTTCAAGCCACCGCATGATGCCTTCTGCACTCCAGCAATCTGCAAAGAAAGAAAAAAATGATAAATCCTATGCGCACACATACCATGATTACTTAACATGGAGGCACTGACCAGGCCCTCTGCCACCCCATCAAACCCTTACCTAAGGCCAATGGCTGTGCTCCATTTTACTATTGAATGCAAATGCCCAAAAGCAGGGACAACTTTCAATGTTAATCTAACATACTAACAGTTAATTGAACAAACTGCATAACCCA
Organism: Protopterus annectens; assembly: GCF_019279795.1. Taxonomy (NCBI): domain Eukaryota; kingdom Metazoa; phylum Chordata; order Ceratodontiformes; family Protopteridae; genus Protopterus; species Protopterus annectens. The sequence goes on from NC_056731.1 coordinate 1,809,673,792, forward strand.
TTAACTCTGATATCATAAACTCAAATGCCTGTCATTCTCTGACTAGCAGTGTAAAATCCTCTACTAAAACTCAACAACTTTGAACTCCACTTACTTCCATCAGAAACTGTTGCCCACTTGTGTTCTCCTTGTGTAACCTCCTCACTCGCCACTGCTTCCATCATCTGCGAATTCACTGTATTGCCATAACTGGTACTCGGCACACCATCATCTACAAAGAAAAGGACAAAATTAAACCCTTTAATAGTAATGAGCAGGCTCCACCTTATACCCACCTACTCCAAATTACAGCCACAGCATTCCAAGACCCCATCTGCAAGAAAGAAAAAGACATGTAAAACATCCAAATACATAACACACATTCCAAGGCATCTTCAAGGACAACCTATCCTGCCAACCCGGGAAGAAATGTACCACCACCACTCCCATCTATGACAAAGCAGCCATAACTGAAGCTATGCATCCAATGACCCTGTCAAATACCCAAGATAAATTTAACTACCAGTTGAGTATGTTAAAACTAAGCCCCCACATGAAGGGACCTATCAATATCCACCACCCGGGTAACCTTGCAATTCCAGACCACATCCATTAGCGCCCTGTATAAGCCAAGCTAATTTATATTGTAAAACCATATGCTTAGCTCTTAACCTTCCATCTCCAAATGAGGCACACTAACCAACATAATGTGGAACAAACGGACAATGCAGCAAACCTAATACAATCAGGTATTATTTTAAATAGTCCTCTTACAAACTTAAAAGTTTGATAAAACAAGTTGTAGCAGCATGGATATTCAGAATGGTATGAAGTCCGCAACTCAAATGCCTGTCATTATTTCTGACTACAGTCTTAAGACTTTACCATAACTTGTCAGAAGACAACCTTCTAAGGAAAGAAAAGGGGGAGATGTGCAGCAGAATCTGAACATCCTGCATAAATACCAAGGACTTTCAGGGAAATTAACTCATCTTTATATTGCCTTTGAAGTTGATCTGAACCTAAAGATTTGTAACATTTACCAATCACCACGCAACCACTGCATTGTATATCGATGGCATGTATCCCAACAACCCATTCTGCTAATTACCCAACTCAAATGAAAAGTAAACAACTTATTGAGATTAATTTCATAATCAAGACCCAAATACTGAAGTTTTTGCTCCCCTGATGTGCAACTTCACAACAAACTAAGCTGCAAACTGATTTGCTCTACCAACTACATCTAATCACTTTTCACTTGAAACCCTATATCAGTACTTAAATTGGACATCCTAAACTTAAATATCCAAAAGCAGAATGCAGCTGTAAAATAAATAAATGATGACACTGCAAAGTAACCTCTTCTCCCAAATTAAGGAAAACCAAATGCTTCAAACCATCAACTTCCTCAGTATTTCAGGATGTAATCCAAGAATATACAAGCACACATTTACTGAAATGAAGCACATACTGTCGAAGTCACATACAGGACAGTATCTATAAATATAATAAGACAAACAATACTGATGTCATAAATATTACCAAAAGTGATTTTCCAAATGCACCAGTAAATTAATTTGAGACACAACTGAAAAGGCGTGCACTCACTTCATTCATAGCAAATCTCTGAATAAAAGCAAATATAACAACCAGATGCCCTACGCAGACCATCTCAAAAAACTCCAGCTTTACTCCGTCGCATATTGCCTACTCAGGGGCGATCTCTGCCTAACATACAAAGCTATGTCAAACCCAAAGCTTTTGGACATGCTCCACTTAAAGAAATCCCAATCCCTCCGAGCTACACACTCTAGGGACCTAAACCTTGTCACCACAATAAACAGAACATGCCAGAGGGATAGATTCCTGTCCCAGAGACTTCCCATACTCTGGAATAAACTACCTATCTATATCAAACAAAGCTCCTCATTAGCACTCTTCAAGAAAAATCTTGATGACTGGATGAGGAATAGGAAATTCACCCCGGTGTTCACTTCTGTGGCTCTGCTTGACAGTGGCACAGGAAAATACATTTTATTGGGTGGCAAAAGCCAGGGTACCTTTTTGGCTGGGCTTGTATAGGCCCCAGGGCTGATAGCCTAGTACCTACCTGTGAACCTATGAACCTATGAACCATATTGCACCCTACGCTAAGCTCACATACCAAAATGCAGACTACAGTATAAAATAACAGAACTCTCCTACTGTTCCTGTGGTCTCATTGGAGCAATTTACTGGCATGTACAGACTACCTACAATGCAGAGATACGAGACAACTGATGGTGTGCAGCTGGAGCCTGAGAGCTATCCGTAGGGCCTAAAACTCTAACAGTTTCACCAGCCCCGCTCCCTTCAGTTCACTGACTCAGTCAGCAAGCTCACTTTCCCTCAGCAACCATTTCTCCTCCTACTGAAACACCCAACTATGCTCCCTTAGAGTGATCCAGTCCCTCATTCCTACCTCAGGCCCCAACACTGCATGGTTCAGAGAACAATTGGCAGATTTCAGTTAGGAAATATAAGAAGAAATACAAATTATTGCAAGTGTTCTCTGACAGTTCAATTGTCAGTATTAAAAAATCAGTGTGTTGATGTATTTTGCAGTCCAGCCTAACTTTTGAACCAAAAAGGCTTTTTCATTCTTGCAATGTGAGAAGATGTCATGATTTGATGGTGATAAGACTGGTAACATTAAACACAGACTTCTTCAAGAAACATTCATAGACTTTGACAGTAATGTGGTTCAGAAGCCCTTTGAACTCTGTCAAAGTTTAACAAAGTTTAATATTGATGATATTAAACCAGTTACCTGTTAGGTCCTTAGTAAAGTGTTACTGGATCTTGGTTACACGAGATGAACTGTTGTAGATTACCTTGTTCAGCACATTGTTGAGAACTACTTACAGATGGTACAGGACTGTACCTTTCTAAGTATTTTCAGCACATTGTTGAGAACTACTTACAGATGGTACAGGACTGTACCTTTGAGTATTTTCAGCACAATGTTGAGAACTACTTACAGATGGTACAGGACTGTACCTTTCTGAGTATTTTCAGCACATTGTTGAGAACTACTTACAGATGGTACAGGACTGTACCTTTCTGAGTATTTTCAGCACATTGTTGAGAACTACTTACAGATGGTACAGGACTGTACCTTTCTGAGTATTTTCAGCACATTGTTGAGAACTACTTACAGATGGTACAGGACTGTACCTTTCTGAGTATTTTCTCTGAAGGGAACTACACAGCAGCCATTACTATTTACATCTCTATTTATTTCAGTGCACAGATGTGGCTTTTAGCAAACTGCTTTAGTTACTGTAAATCAGAAAGATTATGCTTATTGCCAGGGTTAGGGCTGTAGCAATAGTGTAAATGTAGTGACATGATGGAGCAGTTTGTAAGTGAGCCAATGTTTTCCAAATGGTGAGCAAGCAAGGATGAACTGGAGGCAAACAGTACCAAATGCTGTAATCTCAGTCAGAGACAAATGCTGCATTCTGATGACTATTTTAAATGCCGAGGTCTAACTACAACAGACTAAGTCTGCATTTCTCTAGTCACTGCTGTTATTTGTCTCGGTCTCCTTCAACTGTGCCCAACTCCCCCGATGGATCCACTGAGTAGCAACTCAACCTCTCCACAGATGCTGCAGGTCCACCTGAGTAGATCCCAACCATTGTAACGCAATCAACCAAACTACCCGCCATAGAGACGCACCACAACATCCACACCATTCTACCTCAAGCAAAAGAAAACAAACTCACCCCACAATGTCCAAACCAGCCGAGCATGCCAGAAGTCAAAAGCCACCAACAGAACAACACAACTCGATCCTGCACCCCTGAGAGGCAACGGGAACAAGGCCAACTGCAGAAGTGCATGTGCCAAGAGCAACACCGCTCTGGCAACCCACAAAATACCACAAACCATCACCTGCGAGTCCGCCAAACCCCAACCCTGCCACCAGAAAACCCAGACACCAGCAATGCCCTTCCATACTGGGACTCTCCCCTCAAACTCACCCCATGGCGCCGAGTACACACAAAAAAAAAATTAGTTATTGCTTGCCACAAAACTGCAAGCTGTCAAAACAACATGGAGAGCATTCACCAGCCCCAGCCACCTGCCCACCTTCATCTCACCAAATCACTTTCTCCCCTTGCTTTAATCCTATCCCACCAGAAAACAAAAGAAGTAAATTACCATCATCCAGCTCTTTCCGAACCTAATTATTAATCCCAGGCCTACCTGACCCCTCACTAAGACTGGTCGTCATGGACGTAATCCTGCCTGTAGCAAGTTCATGCCAAAATGTGATTGCTTAACTCAGCTACACTTTACTAAACCCCTTAAGCCCCTACCCATCCTTATCTCATTTCCTCCCAACCATCCCTGCCTCCACTTAACCCTTTTACCTTCCCAACCCACTTAACTCCCCCTAATATCCACCTAACCCCCCCCTCCCTCCCCATGAAGATATCCCGGGATAACTTAGTTTGTTGCCAAACTTCATGTACTGTGTTATGTTCAGGTTAAAAAGGCAATACTCTAAAGAAAGTTTTTTCAAGCAGTCAGGTGACCTTGCATGTTCTGTATGTCAGGTAAAGGGATGTAGAGGAGCAACAGTTTGTACTGGTAACGGTTCTGTCTTAGCTAGGATTAGCTTTAATGTAAGTAACGGTATGTGCCAGTAATGGTTCTGCCTTAGGTAGGGTTAGCTTTAATGTAAGTAACGGTATGTGCCAGTAATGGTTCTGCCTTAGGTAGGGTTAGCTTTAATGTAGGTAATGATATGTGCCAGTAATGGTTCTGTCTTAGCTAGGATGAGCTTTAATGGAAATAACGGTATGTGCCAGTAATGGTTCTGCCTTAGGTGGGGTTAGCTTTAATGTAAGTAACGGTATGTGCCAGTAATGGTTCTGCCTTAGGTGGGGTTAGCTTTAATGTAAGTAACGGTATGTGCCAGTAGTGATTCTGCCTTAGGTAGGGTTAGCTTTAACATAAGTAAAGGGCCTCTTCTTCAGAGAAAAGTCCAGGACAATTTTAATCTTGTTTAAATTGTGAATGCATTTCAAGAAAACAACTCTGTGTTTTTGTCCTAGCAAGAAACTTAAGAATCATTTAAAAACCAGAGTTGAACTAACTGTTAATCTGTGGTAAATCTTATTAGCTAAAATATAACTCAAATTCAGGTAATGAATTCAGTAAATGTACAACTTTGTTTTAACTTAATTTTTATAAAACTGAATAAATATAATTTTGTTGTGGGCAAATGGATACTTAATGGACATTAACATGCTGCTAAAACAGTTCTTAAAGGTGTGTCAATCACATATTGCCCTCTTGGAGTTTTGTAACTGCCTAATGTTCCTACATGGATTACAGTCTGATTTGTTATTGTTTTTCTCTGCATGTTCATGCTGCAAACTTCACAAAAGAAATTGTTTTTAGCTTATTTTAATTTTTTTTGTATTTCATTCCTCAGTGCTGATATCATTTCAGGGTAAGTACTAAGATCAGTCAGTGAGATTTCATAACAGGGGCTCTGCATGACCCTTTATATAATATCTGAAATGCTGACTGCAGACGAGGCAGTGATACTATGCTAATAGATAACATTGTGCAGAGAAGTTAACATTTAAAACACTTCTCATTTTATAATGCTTTTGTCATGCCAAATGAGAAAGAAATAGAAAGTTCTGTAAGTATCAGAATATCAAAAAGAAAGCTTTAAAGAGGCAGTTTACTCAATGGTCTAGGTTAGTAAATAAGAGAATGTAAAACTAGTGCATGCATTTATGCACGCAGAATACAATTTAAAGTTGATCCAACCTGTAGGGTTATTGCAGCAAGCACCCTGTAGATGTCCCTATCCCTAGGCTGTTTTACTCAGTTACCCCACCCTTCTCTTATTCCACTTATTATGCACCTTGCTAAAAGACTCTGTTGATTTATACTGTACCCTTTTCCACATTAATATCCCCTACCATATATTGTCTCACAACTGTGTATTGTATCCTGAGTGAAGCCTCACCACGGTCCTGTACATTGATATAATGTCCCTAAAATGAAAGGCGACACTGATGCAGCTCAACATTTATATTAAAATAAAACTACAAAAACTACTACCACTATAAAAGGCTCACTTACTGTGTCCAAAGTTAAAAATTCCAGCAACAAACGAATAGGAAGACACAGAGACAGCTGATATATCCAGTTCAAAACTTTTACTGCAGTGCAACAAAACAGAAGCGCTTTCATCAAACAGGCATCGTCAGGTGTATTACAAAAGCACTAACAAACACACCCCTATTTATACATCAGATGTCACATGATACAAATTCAATTTTAAAACCACAAATTTAAAGACACAACACATATAAAGGACATAAATTTAATTTAAAAACATACATAAATAATGCATACTAAAACTATACTTCAATACTAATAACTACCTTCTTAGGGGTCTCTTCTTTAATTTGGGTACTAATGGGACTGATTCATTAAGCCCATGTCCTACATCAGCCCTAAACCTCACTATCCATGAGGATTCCAAATCCTCGGTCTTAGCACGTATATCACCCTGCCTCACATTCTCATAAACCCTAGCAATTACTAAAAATTTAAAACCATGACTAGAGTCAGTACTCAAAACATGCTTCTCCAATGCACTAACCACATTACCTTTATTCATATGGTAGATGTGTTCTCTTATGTGTTCTCTGAAGGGATGGTCAGTCTTACCTATGTAAAACTTTTTGCATACAACACAGTGAGCTAAATAAACAATATGTGAGGTATCACATGTAGCTGCTATTGTGAAATTATAACATCTACCTTGGTCAGGATGTTCAAATTTGCAACTGCTGTCAATATATACATACCAGTTGCAATGAACACTTTTCAACGGCTGACGGAACACCAACGAGGGCGGAGTCGGAGCCGCAACAAATGAAAGACGGAAGGAACTTTGAATACGCAGAATACAATAAAAAAGGCATTTCTGAATGCCAAGAAGGACTAGTGTTGAACTTATCCAGTGTAACTTTGACGCCTTATGAACTGAGAGTTTTAGGTAAAGGGTTATCATTTATACCCTCAACTTGTTCTAATTTTATGGATGTTATTTTTGATGTTAAATTATTTACTAGGAATTTGGGGTTGAAAGTAATGTTTAATAATTCTGAAAGTGTTAATAATGAAGAAAGTAATATTTTTTTCTAAGCCCAGTTTGTTCTGACCTAAAATGAATCCTCTTATTTCTGCATTTGAAAAGTTAGTCATACAAGATGTGTATGATTTGAATGAGGCTAATACTAATAAGCATGCTTGTTACAGGAGGAAGCAAAATCTTTCTAAAGATGAGTTCAATGTGCTGAAGGGGTTGGAGAACAATACTGATATCATTATCAGGCCCGTGGATAAAGGCGGACCAATAGTGGTATTAGATAGGACCTGGTATGTGTTTAAAATGCAGGCATTGCTAAATGATGAGTTATTCTATGAGAAATTAACTCACATTCAAGTCAACACAATTATACATGATGTGCAGATTTTACTTAAATGTATGTTTGATATGAATATTTTTGATAGTCATCTTTTAGAATATTTTTATATAAATAAACCTACTGTTCCTGTTATACAGTATCTCCCGAAGGTACACAAAGATGGGTCTGATCCACCACTTAGACCTATTGTTTCTGTTAGAGATTGGTGCACTGAGACTATCTCTATATATATAGAAAAACATTTGAGACCAGGTATTAATAAATTAACACATGTATTAAGGGACACCGAACATTTTCTTAGAGACTTACATGAATATATCTTTAATAGCTTGAATGATGATGTGTTTTTTGTTATTATGGATGTGGTGTCTTTATTTACTGTTATACCCAATTTAGATGGCCTTAATAAGGTGACTCAATTTTTTGCAGCGGTTTACAGATTACACCCCTAACAAGGTTCAGTCGTTGGTGAAACTGTTCGAGATTGTGCTTGAGCGCAATATCTTTGCTTTTGGTGAGCAAATATATAAGTAATGCAATGGTGTGGCTATGGGCACTTCTTGTGCCAATAGCTACGCCAGTGCTGTTATGGTCGTTTGGGAGTATGACCTTATATTTAGTGGGCCATTCAATGAACATGTTTTGTTTTTTCATGGAAGGGAGACCTTGATATATTTGCTTCCTTTATGGAATATCTGAATAGTAGTACCTGTTATTTGAAGTTTACATCTCACTACTCAGAATTAGCGGTGGATTTCTTGGATGTTTCTGTTATTAGGGATGAAACTGGTGTTATTTACATTAAGTTGCACAGGAAAGACTGTCATGTGAATTATTTATTACATAGGGACAGTCTTCATCCTTCTTATGTTTTTAGAAGTGTGGCTTCTAACCAGTTTTATAGAGCTTCAAGATTAAATGCTAGGGATAGTGATTTTATTGGTGAAGTTGATAACGTGAAGATGAGTTTGAAGGAGAGAGGTTATGAGGAATATCTTATCCAAAACAATACAGTTAAGGTTTTTGATAAAAGGATGAAAGGATGAATGAAGCTACACCACATTTTTCTACAGGTAATAGTGAGTTTGTTAGGAGGCGAGACAGTAAGTATAACACTGGTTTGAGGTTTAAAATTACTTATACTAGTGATGTAGATTGTTACAAGGATATCATTAAAAAACACTGGGGTGTCCTTAGAACTGATAATGATATCTCTAGGCACATACCTGAAGTGCCGTGTCTTTTATATAAGAACAGTAGGTCACTGAGAAGTAAGTTGTGTTACCCAAAGTATGCAAGTAGGAATTCTAATTTAGTTGGAACTAAACCATGTGGTCATTGCAACTGGTGTGTATATATTGACACCAGTTGCAAATTTGAACATCCTGACCAAGGTAGATGTTATAATTTCACAATAGCAGCTACATGTGATACCTCACATATTGTTTATTTAGCTCACTGTGTTGTATGCAAAAAGTTTTACATAGGTAAGACTGACCGTCCCTTCAGAGAATGCATAAGAGAACATATCTACCATATGAATAAAGGTAATGTGGTTAGTGCATTGGCGAAGCATGTTTTGAGTACTGACTCTAGTCATGGTTTTAAATTTTTAGTAATTGCTAGGGTTTATGAGAATGTGAGGCAGGGTGATATACGTGCTAAGACCGAGAATTTGGAATCCTCATGGGTAGTGAGATTTAGGGCTGATGTAGGACATGGGCTTAATGAATCAGTCCCATTAGTACCAAAATTAAAGAAGAGACCCCTAAGATGGTAGTTATTAGTACTGGAGTATAGTTTTAGTATGCATTATTTATGCATGTTTTTAAATTAAATTTATGTTTTTTATATGTGTTGTGTCTTTAAATTTTTGGTTTTAAAATTGAATTTATATCATGTGACATTTCATGTATAAATAGGGGTGTGTATGTTATTGTTTTTGTAATACACCTGATGATGCCTGTTTGGTGAAAGTGCTTGTGTTTTGTTGCACTGCAGTAAAAGATTTGAACTGGATATATCAGCTGTCTCTATGTTTTCCTGTTCGTTTGTTGCTGGAATTTATATTAAAATATTTGACTGCTTTTCTGCAATGCCTCATATGATTTAGTGCTACAGACATGACCAAGTTCAAAACCTTTTACACGACAGTCACATTAATCTGCCCCATCAACACATAATCTGTATAGGAGCTAACACATTCCAGGCACACTGACGTATTCTTCCCTTAGTTAAATCTCAGTTGCAATCTATCACTCCAGTCTTTCAACCTTCCCCTCTTTCTCTTTTAAGACATTTACATTCATTATCTTCTCTGCATCCCAGATTGCAGGTAGATCTCCTAAGCCTCCTGACCCAAATTCCATTTCAGACAATTATATTATACAGAGGAGACCACAGTGCTGATTCAGATGGAACCCCTCTGATCACTGTCCTCTCTGAGAATGCATCCCCTTCATGATCACCATCTGGGCCTTCCCTTACAGTTACTTTTCATCCTATCTCACAATTTACTGTTCACACCCATCCCATTAAGGTTCTCTAGTTGTTTCCTTTTCTCAAATTGAATGAGTAGTCTTATTGAAATCCAAAAATAATGTCTCCACTAGTCTGTCTTCATGTGCATCAGCTGTTACCTCTTATCTAGAATGAAGGACATTAATCTCATACAGTCAATTAGCTGTAAAACCATGACGAAAGTCATAATGGAGACTATTTTCCTCCAGATAACAAATCAGTGTTTTCTTCAGACATTTTCTACAACCTTACTCCCTAAACAGGTCATACTTAACTGGTCCATAACTCACGGGGCTGTTTTCTGTTGCCTCAAACAGACAACTCACTGCAGCTTTTTTTCTCTCACAGTCCATTCATTTTTTTAGGTTTAGTGATTGGACAATCTCATTAAAGGAGATTACATAACTTCCCACTAGGTGCTATTTTTTAATGTTATTGAGAAAAGTAAGATTAACTATATTTCAAACATGTCACATTTTCATTACAGTGCGCACTTATAAACATGCAAATGAATAAGAGCTGTTGAATAGTCAGTGATTGCATACATTCCATCTTCATAACAGCCGCACAGACTTGGGGTTTATTTGCATTTTATGAAGTAAGAATATTAAGTATCAACATCCTAGCAAATGTAGAAAGTGGGGCAGGTGGGGTTGAGTAACTTGGAGTTGTAGGTAACAAATAAGGGAAACATATAAATATGAAATCCTTGGAGCATAATAAGGAAAATGTGTTCTATCTGTTTGTTTAATGATAACCCAAGGCACTGGTAAGGTGAAATCCATCAAATAGCTAATTTCTAGAGTTTCTGATCATAGCTGCTTTAATTCATCATTTTAGACCACACTATTTAATTGATTGATTGATTGACTGGCATTTCTTTATTGGGAAAGTCCATCTGTATGGCAACTTTGGCTACTTTGGTTAGGATTTTAATGCACATTTTCAGCAAGTGTCTATATAATCAAAGTTATGTTTTTTACAGTAATGAGTGGGCTGTGAGAGATGTACAGTAAATAAGGCAAAGCATTCCAAAAGCAATGTTTCTGAACACTTTTGTTGGAGACAAACTTTGAGAGCTCCATGGAATGCAAGAAGATCAAGTCATCTATACATAAGGAAATAAATCTAGAATATTCAATGGAAGGCCTAATTAGAAAACTAAAATTCAAATACTTTGACTAGAAAATGCAAATAAAGAATTCACTAGAGAAGTTCATAATAGAGAATTAACAAAGGCAAGGGAATAAGTTAGTGACAGAGGTCAAGGTGGATAAACAGTATTACTGATATAATGAGTATGAATTTTCAGGAACTTAAAGCCCCACCTTGTTTGGCAGTTTTCTGATATTATATCTCATATCAAATCACTATGGTTAACTTAGTATTCCGATGAATGCAAACTCAGTACAGCTATCAAATCACATTATGGTACACAATTATTTTTCTGCAGGGTCTGGGCCAAACAAATTTTTGGCATGTTAAATCTGGGCTCATCCTTAAATCCACAATCAGCACAGCATACTATATAGGTAAGATTCTACTGAATCCTAGACGAGTCATAAGAGACTTGGCTACCTATGTTGATAACACACTCTCCTTTATAGGGTTCATAGGTTGCTACTAGTCAATAGACTAGTTAAGGCAGTAAACTCCTAACCACTGCACTACCTGTGGCATATCCAACTACTTTCTTCATTTGCCTGGAGGCTTTGCATGGCATAATTTGTCATTTTTATTTATTTTTTTTTTTTTTTTTTTTTTTACAGTCCTGGACTGGTGTCCAACTTTTCATTTGGACATTTTCAGTGGAAACCCGAAAAAAAACAAACAAAAAAAAATAAAAAATATATAAATAAATATATATATATAGTGACATAAGCTAAGGCAACATTAAAAATACAAAAAAAATAAAAAATATAAAAAGAAATTCAATTAGTGATATAAGTTAGTAATGAAGTTAGTAAAGATTAATAATGTGGACCAATTAAGTTAGTGGAGGGATGGATGGAGGCCTAAGTAGGGGTTGTTTAAGAGGAGCCAGAGCTATTATTTAGTCATGGACATACATAGCATAGCCATTTTTATTTAATAGAGTTTGATTTTTAATTTGTGGTGTGGTGGAGGTATAAGTAAGGGTTGTTGAGTTGGGTCCAGTTTTTTTCAATGGCCAATGGAATTACAGCACATCCACCACCCGAGTTAGTAAGAATATTGGGGGAGAGAGTGTGGTGTGGGTAGGGAGGTGCAGGGCAATGGTTAGTTTGGTGTGGGGGTTATATAAATTTTTTATGCCGTTATTAGAGGACACAATGAAGGTGAGGGTGGGGGTGGGGAGAGGTTCCGTACATAAGAAGTCGCTGGAGGGGTAGAATCTGGGGACACCCGATGTCGTGGGGGAGTAGGGTCTGAAATCTTTTTTGCCCACTGTACCGCCTGTTTACTGCCTGTGAGGTATGCATTAAACCAATTTATGGTAGTTTTGCTAAGATTAAAAGTTTCCAATGTATGGAGCAGCTGGTTGTGGTTGACCATATCATCACCCAGCCATTCATCTAAGTTTGATTTGAAGTTAGAAATAGAGATAGAATCAAAGTCAGAGATAGAGAGATATAATCAAAGCCAGAGCCCCAAGTAAAATCAAGCTGCCATGGTTGACTTCCAGTATCAACAAACTATACAATAAATGCAAAATGTTGCTGTCCAAGAAAACAAAGACAAGGACCAGGCAATGGAAAAGCACCCTCCGCAGCCTTAGCAGGTAAATAAGACAACTTGTTAAATTCTCCAAGAGCTCCTTTGAGAGAAACCTAGCAAGTACTGCCAAGGATAACCATAAGGCCTTTTACAGCTAAGTACATAACCTAAAGGGTAGGACCCAAGCATGTGTAGAACTGGTGGTCAATGGTATCACACACACTGACCCCACAGAGATAGTGAACCTGATAGCAGATAGGTTTGGTGAAAATTTCACTCCCTTTTCCTCGTTTAATTTACAACAAACCTTCCCCCAAAGTTCCTCCCCACCTTACATATCTGAAGAACAGGTCATCAAAGCCCTGTTGAAGGCAAAGAACATGGCCTCTATGGGACCAATCCCAGGCTGTCTTCTAAACAGGCTAAAACATGAACTATCATCACTACTAAGTACCCTTTTCAATCATAGCCTAACCACAGGCTTTGTTCCTGTGGAATGGAGAACAGTTACAGATATTCCCCTACATAAAGGTTGCATAGCAGTAGAACCAGATAAGTACAGACCCATAAGCCTGACCAGCCTCATCTGTAAGGATATGGAATGTATTATTATGGTTCATAGGTTCATAGGTTGGTACTAGGCTATCGGCCCTAGGGCCTATACAAGCCTAGCCATAACAATTACCTGGCTATTTCTTCCCACACTATTTACTTCCCTGGACCCCTGTCTGGCAGGGTGACTGATGTGATCCCAGGGGTGAATTTCCTTTCTCCCATCCAATCGTCAAGGTTCCTTTTGAAGAGGGCCAAGCAAGCGCTCTGCTTGACATGTATGGGCAGTCTATTCCAGAGTCTGGGGAGTCTCTGGGTCAGGAACCTATCCCTCCAGCATGTTTTGTTTATTGTAATGACAAAGTTTAGATCCCAGGAGCGTATGGTGCTGAGGGACTGGGATTTCTTTAAGTGTATCATGTCCAGCAGCTCTGGGTTTGACATGGCCTTGTATGTTAAGCAGAGATCGCCTCTGAGTAGACGATATGCGACAGAGTATAGCTAGAGTTTTTTAAGGTGGTCAGCGTAGGGCATCTGCTTTAGGCCTGTGATTCTTTTAGTGAGGTATTTCTGCGGCCTTTCCAGTTGGAATCCAATTGCCCTGAATGCCAGTACATCAGTCTACACAACTCAGTAACCAAAAATGGAACTGACCAAGGCCTTCTCCAAATAAGCTAACCACCACTACCATTGAGTGTCCTCTGTAAGCATAAATGACTACCTTAAGGTAACCAACAACCATTCCAGCTTTGGGGATTGCAGCAAACATGATGGCCTCCAGAATAGGACCACAGAACTGGAGCATGAAAAGAACTCTAGATCTTTGAACTCCACCTTCAGGGTGTCAACAGTACCAGATGGGAAAAAAGGGTTAGCCAACCCTGAAGGCAACCATGCACCATCACATTCCTTTGTTTCAAGACAGGATAAATGAAACACAAAGGCAAACAGCAAACATGAGGAGGTCCAACACTAGGGGAAATTAAATAAACTGAGTTCTCAGTTAGCCACTGTACAAGGGTTAGCTAATGACTTCTATGGAGTCCTTGGTCCAGAGACCATCCTCAAGCACTTTGTGATATCATACAAGCACAACATTTCCCAAACAACTTTTCCAATGAACCATGATAAATCAGTAGCAATGTAAGGCCTTTATATGAAGTAACAGAGTGCTAGAAGATGATGTTATATCATGCAGATGATTTTAGTGTGTGTGTGTGTGTGTGTGTGTGTGTGTGTGTGTGTGTGTGTGTGTGTGTGTGTGTGTGTGTGTTGGGGGAGGGATAGTAACAAAATGAAGGAGAAGGTAGGGGTGGTAGTGAAACCTACACAAGAAGCATAGTGCAGAAGTAGCCACTCCCATGTTCTTGCTGACACTACACAAAATATAGTGTTTCATGCATTCTGAATGAAATCCAGTTGTACACACCTGAAAACCATTACACTTTTCATGAGGGAAAGCAGAAATAAAACATTTTAACATTACCATGAGACTACTACACCATCCTGGTACACATTTAGTAGCACCCCTCACAAAAGAACAGCCAACGGAAGCTGAGTTAACTAGATGCCCTTTGGACCCCATAAATATATGGACCTCATAAATAAAGACAAAGGTGACATCCAAACCCTGAATTCTACTCAATTCAGCTTCATGAAGGCAGATCCTGCCTGTTAAATCTGGTGATTTCTTTGAAAGTGTAACCAGGGCCATTAATGAGGGAAAAATCTGTGCACACAGCATACCTCAACTTGGCGAAGGCTTTTGACACAGTCCCGCATTCAGGCATTACCAATAAACTTAGCAAACTGAATGTAACCCCCTTCATTGTAAGAAGGATTGTCAACTGGCTCACAAACTGGATACACACTATCAAAGTGGTTGACTCCACATCAGCCAACAGACCTGTTACCAGTGGGGTGCCACAGGGGTCAGTGGCAATCCCCCTACAGTTTGGAATATACTCCTCAGAAGTTCAGGTCAAAACTAAAGAGTTGTGGTTGACAAGTTTGCAGATCACTGCAAACTAGATGCAATCATTGAATGCCCAAATGATGTCAGTATACTTCAGGAGGGTCAGTATAATTGAGGAGGGTCTCATATTAGCCAAGGTCTTGAACTGAATGCAAAGAAATGCAGCAACATTCCCTTCAGTACAAACAATGTCCCTTCGCACTATCAAATCAACAAAAATACCCTAAGGACCCATGAAGTGGTAAGGGAACTGGGATCACAGGTTGACCATGACCTTAACTTTGACCACCACATATCTACCATTGTAAGGAAAGCTTTCCACATAGCTCACTTGATTAGTAAAGGTATCACCTCGAGAGCATAATAAGTTATAACCCCCTATACTCGGCACTTATGCGTCCCATAATTGAGTATAACTTCCCATTCAGTATGTATCATACTAAGCACCTGCAGTAATTAAAGAGAGATCTGAGAGGTTTCTAACAAAGAAGATCAAGGTCCTCCAGCAGGTGCCTTACACAGACAGACTAAAGTCCCTGTCACTATATTCTGTATCTTACAGACTTCTTTGGGGAGACTTATGCCTGACCTGAGAAACCCAAAACCCAAACCTAGTGAACTTACTGCATATCCATAAATCTAGGGCTACCCATTCCAGGGACTTAAATATAGCCTGCAACTTAAACAGGACATGCCGGAGGGACAGAGTTATCTCTCTGTGACTGCCATGTCTTTGGAACAGGCTACCATTTCATTGGAAAAAGAGCACCTCTATGATACCGTTCAAGAGGAACCTGGACGAGTGGATGGGGCACTGTAAATTCTTACAAGGAATAGTATCCACAACCCTCTTAGACATGGGCAGTCATCACTAAATGCAGTCTTGGGTATTGACTAGTATTGCTACAGTATTACACTGGGTTGAAATGGCTAGCCTTAAAATAACCTCTGGATCGATAGCCTAAGTAATCTCCTATGATCCTATGATCCTACAAGAGAAAGAGCTTTGCTTTATAAAAAGTGTGAGATTGTTCTATCGGTGTGAGTATTCTTTGAGGGAAATTACTAGGACAATGAGTCTTATGTGCAATATGGTTCACACTTTGGTCACTAGAGCTTGGATTCATGTTACTACAATTTTTGCAGATCTGCAGTACAGCCAGCAGGATTGAGTTACATGCAGCTCTGTATACTGGACATAAGTCATCACATAGGAGTCTGAAGGAGATCAGGAAGAGATACAAGAAATTTAGATGCTGTGAATAACTTAGGAAGCTAATGCCCTTTTTTGTGAGGAACTGTTGCAGTTCCTCAAACTAGGTTTAATGCTTGGGCAGATACATGCTGAAGGGCATCCTGCATTCTAATTGAGGACTGATGAAGGATGAGTAGAATGATGATATCTTAGGTAATGGTTTATGCTTGCACAGATTTTCCTTTCTGTTATCTCTTCAAGATCAGAAAATCACAAAGTGAACCATTGATGAAGTGGAGCCAAAAGCAAAAGCATAAACCTCCCAAACAGAAGAAGGTTCCACAGCATTGCACCAACACACTTTTAATAAAAAACAAAGCTTTCACACAATAAGTTCTTCTTCAGTGTTAATAAAATTCTTATCCAAATAATATATCCTTTATACATAAAAAACAGTAATCACATGACACAGCCTACCTATCATAAATAAGGCTTAATCAAGCCATTAAAAACAGCAATTAGTCAAACTTTGCACTGAAAGATCTTAAAGAGACATATAACATCCTATCCAGTGACTTAGGAAATGTGTGTTATTGCTAAATGGGCTTAATATAAACATGTTCATTTCATTCACTTACAAATATTCTTCACAAATAACCTAGGAATATATATCTGTACATATATATATATATATATATATATATATATATATATATATATATATATATATACACATAAATATCTGCATAAGCATCAATAGTATGAACTTAATAACAAACATATTATATAGTTTAAACATTATATGAAGTGGATGCATACATGAGGCTGAACAGCAGTAGTGATTCACATAAGTGTGAATAGTTGTCCATTCTAATATGTAGTACTAAGGGGTCTATAATATCAAACATGCAGAACAGCAAATTTTTTTCCCAGGGAAAAAATTTGCTGTTCCGACACACACACACAACACAAACACACCAAACAAACAGCAATTTACACACATACACCTAACCTCCTACATCTAACCCTACACTAAACTGTACACACACCACTAGCTATTCACTTACCTTAACCCAAACCCTAGCCCTAAGGTCCGTCACTATCGCACACTCACCTCACCCATGCCCTAACCCTAACTCACCTACCTCGCCCTAACCCTCATGTCCACAAAATCGCACACTTACCTGACCAGCGCCCTAACCCTAACTCACCTAGCCCACGCCCTAACCCTCATGTCCACACAATCGCACACTTATCTGATCCCGACCTGTAACTTTCCACCACAGTGCTAAACATAGCGAAGCCACAGGAACGGCCAACCGAATTCCTTCCCTAGGAAGAAATTCGGTGCTCCGTGGCTTCACTATTTTCAGGGGTCAATATTAGAACATTCGAACTTGTGAAACTTCGATGTTCTAATATAGACCCATACTAAGTACACCATGTACAAAAATGCATATAAGATCATATTCTGATTTCAGGCACTCCTACTGTGTACAGAGACCTTTCGGGAAGGACAACCCCTGTGGCCTCTTAATCCTGCTCTGTTCCCTCCCTCAAAAAATATATATATATATATATATATATATATATATATATATATATATATATATATATATATATATATATATATATATATATATATATATATATATATGTATATATATATTTTTTTTATTCAGCTGCTCTTACTGTAACTGTCTTAGTTGCTCTTCTGCGTGCTATCTGTTCAGTCGCTCTTACTAAGCACTTATTACTGATTGCTAGTAGCCTTCTAATTTACTGACTTCTGCACTTGTTTTTTAGTCATTTGTTAATTTAATTGCATTTGTTTGAACTGTATTTGCCATAGTGTTGCTACACACTCGGGTGTGCTGGAATGCACTGCAATTTGAATTGTATTTACTGCTGTTTTAGCTGCTTTTCTGTAAAAACAAAAAAAATTCTAAGCTTGTTTCCTGCATTTCCTGTAACTAGTCAAGTCCAGATACAGACTTGCTGTATCAAGGACTGTTGGTAATCTTCTGAGCCCCCCCAAGCCCTTCTGTGTTGGAGCGAAGCCTTCTAGCTTATCAGTGGGAGTGGTAAGCACTAGGTAACCTATCTACCACAGGAGGAGTGGTTTCTGGCCCAGAAATTATAGTTTATTGGCCATTTGGGAAGCTTTTTCATCTCTTTCAACCTTCTGATTTAAAAGCCAGTGTTTGTGCTTGTTTTCTGCCTTTCCTGTTACTAGTCTAGTCCAGGTACAGATTTGCTGTATCCAGGACTCTTTGTAAGCTTCTGAGCCCCCAAGCCTTTCTGTGTTGAAGGGAAGCCTTATAGCTTATCAGTGGGAGTGGTAAGCATCAGGTAGCCTATCTACCACAAGAGGAATGGTCCGTGGCCCAGAAATTGTAGCTATTGTCTGTTTGAGCAGTTTTTTTTTCCATCTCTTTCAACTTTCTGGCTTGAAAGCTGCACTTGCGCCTGTTTCCCACCTTTCCTATAACTAGCCTAGTCTGGTTACAGAGTTGCTGTATCCAGGATTGTTAATAAGCTTCTGAGCTCCCCAAGCCTTTCTGTGTTGGAGGGAAGCATTCTAGCTTATCAGTGGGAGTGGTAAGCACTAGGTAGCCTATCCTCCATGGGAAGAATGAGTTTTGGCCCAGAAATTGTAGTTTATTTGGCCGTTTGGGCAGTTTTCCATCTCTTTCAAATTGCTGGCTTAAAAGCTTGTTCTCCGCCTTTCCTGTAACTAGTCTAGTCCAAGTACAGATTTGCTGTATTCAGGAATCTTTGTAAGCTTCTGAGCCCCCTAAGCCTTTCTGTGTTGGAGGGAAGCCTTCTAGTTTATCAGTGGGAGTGGTAAGCACTAGGTAGCCTGTCTACCATGACAGGAGAGGTTCTTGGCCCAGAAATTGTAGTTTATTGACCATTTGGACAGTTTGTCCGTCTCTTTCAACTTTCGGGTTTGAAAGACCACATCTGCGCTTGTTTCCCATCTTTCCTGTAACTAACCTACTGGGTAGCACTAGAAAGCCTTAAACTGATACAAATCTTCTAGCTTAGAAGAGAGACTTTGGAGTGATTAAGTATCAGTTTTCTGTACTTTCTTGCTGTACTTAACTGTTTTCCGCCTAAACCCAGATTTTCCAGCATTTATTGTGATTTAAAAGCTTGTTTTTTTCACATATTCTACTTATTTGACTGCCTGCACTTTTAAAAAGTTTATTGTTTAAATAATTTATTTAACTGTTGTAGGCTACACACTAAAGTGTAATAGCCTTTTCTGGTCGTTTGTAGTCGTTTAAAGCTGTTTTAAGTGTATGTTTTACTATTTTTGCCTTATCTTTTCAAAAAACAAAAAAAAAAATTACTTGTTTCCCGCCTTTCTAAGCTAGTATAGTCCAGTTTTCAGGCTAGCATGGAATTCAGGGCTGTGATACTAGTTTCTGAGTTGCCCATACCTTACTTGGATAGAAGGAAGTTTCTCTGTTCCCCTGTCAGAGAGGGGTGCTTTGAGCAACCTATCTGTCCCTGGAAGAGTGGTTCCAGCCCAGAAGTTAGTAGTTTATTGGCCATTTTGGGCTAATTTCTATCTCTTTCATTTCCCTACTATAAAAACCGCGTTTGCATGGTTTTGCGCAAGGGGCAGGGCCGGTTAGCTACGGTTAAATTATTCCTGGCTCCACTAAGTCTCCTCTTCAGTTTTTCCCTTGAAAGTAGTCTAACTCTCAACCTAAGCACTCAAAAGGCATCCTACAGCCCAGTACTTGCTCAGACCTAATAGCAAGCACTAATATACCCTGACACTGATTGCCCAGCAGGGCAAGGCTCTTTATTCACCCCTCACCAACCAAGCGACTAAGCAGCTCACACTACTATTCGGGCATGACCAAAGGGCAATTTCAGGTGTTCTCTCCAGTCCAGCTGGTGAATCTGGTTATCCTGAGGCAATGTTACAACTGCCTCATGTACACAGACAACCCTCTCCTCCTACCACAAAACACTAACATATGCGAGAGATGCAATTATACCGCCAAACTGGAAGCTAAGCTGTCTCCACCCAAGACTGAAACAGACAGTCAAGAGGAGAAGGTTAACACCTGCACCACACCTCCAGCTGCACACAGACGTACTAAAACAGCACTGGCAAAAAATTCACATAAATACACAAAATCATACTCGGAGGATCTATATAAAAACCTGCAAAAGCATCAGAGACCTCCAAAGTGGGCACCCAAACAACCTGCACATCCTGCCACAAACCAGAGAACACATAAAACACAAAATCAGTGTGCCGCACAATCACAGCCCTTAAGGCGAAATAACATACCTAACACACTAGTAATAAGTGACTCTATAGTTAAGCACACTGACATCCCACTCACTAGGCTGGACAAGCAGAAGGTTACTGTTAGCTGCCTTTCAGGAACCAGAATCCACCACATAACACAAGCACTCAGGTCACTCCAGAACAACTACAAATATGACTGTCATTGTTCATGTTGGTGTGAATGACTTGAGACATACCTCCCTGGACTACATGAAAAGAGACATGGAAGAGCTCTCTGATCATGTAGCCCAGGCTGGTATGACCCTGACCCTGAGTAGCATCCTGCCCTCACCAAGAATGATACCTCAGTATAAAGAAAAAAATGATCAATTTCAACAATTGTCTAAGCTTCTGGCGCCATTCAAAGGGGATCCAGTGTCTGTCAGCCTGGGATGACATGCTCGACAATCCGCATTGCTTCGCAAGAGACAGCTTGTACCTGTCACCCCTAGGCTTTTGAATACTGGCCAAGGCTCTTGTTCCCCCCATAGTGCCTTTTCTAGGCAAGGCTCAAAAGTCAAACCCACCTCTGTAAACAGCACAATTAACAAAACACTGAGGATTATGCTACTCAACGCCAGCAGTTTAAATCTCAAAATGCACACGTTTGAAGCACTCCTCACTATGGAGAACGTCACCATCTGTGCAGTAACTGAAACCTGGTTCAAGGCTCCAGAGAGCACCCCAGCACTACTGGGCTACAACTCATATCACACTTTTCGGCCACAGAACATGGACTGAAACACAAAAGGAGGGGGTGTATCCATATTCATCAAGGAAACCTACACCTCCAGGTTAGTGGCGCAGCACAATACCTCTGAGATCATCCATGTGCAACTAACATTGGGCAAATCTGCAATGCAAATTTTGGCCTGCTACAGATCACCCTCCATGACCCAGGACCACCACGCCACCTTTCTGGAGACAATGGAAAACATGAAGGTCCTACCAAACACCCTGATATTGGATGATTTCAATTACCCTACCATTCACTGGGAAAACTACTCGAGTACAAACTCTCAGGCCCAGCGCTTCCTGTTATTCAACTCAAACACCCTGGATCAGCTACCGAGGTGAAAACATATTGGACCTGGTCATCACCAACATGGATGACAGGTGTTTCACACTGGAGATCAACCCTTCACTGGTTAGATCAGACCACAAACTAATCACTCTGGATGTCCTCACCCACCACCACCCCCAACTAAGGAAACCACAGTAAAAACCTTTTCTAAAGCAAATTTCACCTTACTTAAGACAGAGGTGGTAAGTTTCACAGCCCCCATGCTAAAGGATAATGCTGCCCAAGATGCAGAAATGTTTACAAAGGCACTCTATGAGCACCTACAAGGATGCATGCATTGTGCCATCCCTAGCAAAACCAAGACTCACTCCTCTAAGAGAAGGAAACCAGTTTGGTGGACCCCTGCCATAAACAGGCTATACAATAGAAGGAGGAAACTAGTTAAGAAAAATAGCAAATCCCAAGAAGGAAAGACATCCTTGATCAGTATCAGTAAGAAACTAAGGTCACTCATGAAATCATCCAAGGTTAACTTCGAAAGAAAAATAGCCAAGGATTCAAAAGATAATCACAAAGCCTTCTATAGCTATGTCAAGAACCTAAGTGGCAACTCGCAGATATGCTCTGAGCTAGTGCAAAATAGCACAAAATATACTGAAACTACTGATATTGCCAACATCCTGGCAGATAGATTCAGTGCAAACTTCACCCCCCTCTCACCTCCAAAAGGGCCCACAACAATACCAGAAAAGTGTAGTGTCCCAAAAATCACAGACGCACAGGTGAAAACAGCCCTTTCAAAAGCCAAAAACACAGTGTCAATGGGACCAGATGGTGTCCAAGGCTGCGTCTTGCATGAACTATGAACTAAACCCCCACCTAAACACGCTGTTCAACCTCAGCCTCTCCACAGGCTACATGCCCATAGAATGGTGCACAGCAACGGTTATTCCTCTCCACAAAGGAGGGGCCACAACTGACCCTGTTAACTATCGCCCCATAAGCCTGACTAGCCTGGTCGGCAAGGCTATGGAGCGCATCATCATGGAACTCATTAACAAAGACATTGGGAACCTCCAAACACTTGGCCTGACCCAGCTCAGCTTTGTTAAGGACAGATCATGCCTACTAAACCTGGTCGACTTCTTCAAGGCAGTCACCAAGGCCATAGACAAGGGAAAGGTGGTTCAAACAGCCTACCTTGACCTCGCCAAGGCTTTCGACACCATTCTTCACTCAGATATTACAGAAAAGCTCACCAGCCTGAACGTAAATCCCTACTTCACGAGATGGGTTGCCAACTGGCTTACAGACAGAAATCACATGGTAAGAATAGCAGGATCCAGCTCCAACTCTTAAACAGTCACAAGTGGTGTCCCGCAACTACTCGGTACTGGGACCCCTACTGTTCTCAGAAGTACAGGCAAACACCGGAGGACTATGCCTAACCAAGTTCGCCGATGACTGCAAACTAGGAGCCATAATTGACTCACCGTCTGACATGGACATCCTCCAAAAGGGCCTTACTGAGATGGACACCTGGTGTCAAATTCATGGCCTTAAGCTAAATGCCAAAAAATGCACAGTCATCCCATTTGGGAAAAAGAAAACACCCAAAAATTACCACATAGGTGACAGCCCCCTTAATACAGAAGAGGTAATAAGAGATCTGGGGACCCAGGCAGATAGTAATTTCTCCTTTGACCATCATATTGCCAAAGTAGTTAGGAAATCCTTCTATGTGGCCCATCAAATTACTAAAGGGTTCGCATCTAGAAATAAAGAGGTTATAGTGCCCCTCTACTCATCACTCATTAGACCTTTCATAGAGTAAAATGCCCCATTTGGGATGTACCTCACAAGACATTTCCAACAGCCGGAAAGACCACAAAAGTACCTCACCCAGAGGATTACTGGCCTCAAACATATGTCCTATACAGCTCGACTGAAAAAACTCCGGCTGTACTCAGTGGCATATCGCTTACTCAGAGGTGATCTCTGCCTGACTTACAAAGCCATGTCCAACTCCGAATTGATGGACATGCTCCACCTAAAGAAATCCAAGTCACTGCGACCACGTGGTCTAGTGAGCTAAACCTCGCCACAACTATAAATAGAACATACTGGAGGGATAGATTCCTATCACAGAGACTCCCCATGCTTTGGAGCAAAATTCCAAACTACATTAAGCAGAGACCCTCACTAACACTCTTCAAGAGAAACCTTGATGAGTGGATGGGTAACAGAAAATACACCTTTGGGATCACTTCATTGGCTCTGCTTGAGAGAGGATGAGTTAATTAATCAATGGGGCAGTGAAAGCCGACACACTCTGACTAGGCTTATAAATGCCCTCGGGCAGATAGCTTAGTACCTACCTATGAACCTATAAAAATACTTGATACATAAACATACACATTCCTAAATTATTTTACTTGTTGCTTCTTTTTCAAAATGGGTTTAATGGTAACTTGCTTATTCAAACCAGGATATTTTTTGGCATGTAGACGAGTAAATAGATTGGATAATAGGTGGCATGAATGGATTACTTGTCTATATGCCAAAAAATATCCTGGTTTGAATAAGCAAGTTACCATTAAACCCATTTTGAAAAAGAAGCAACAACAAGTAAAATAATCGAGGAATGTGTATGTTTATGTATCAAGTATTCTTATATACATTTTTGTACATGGTATACCCAGTACTGCATTAGAATGGACAAAGATTCACAGTTATGTGAATTACTACTGCTGTTCAGCCTTATGTATGCATCCACTTCATATAATGTTTAGACTATATAATATGTCTGTTATTAAGTTCATACTATTGAACACATTTTGGTTCTATAATTTAATGTTTATGCAGATATTTATGTGTGTGTATATATACATATATATATATATATATATATATATATATATATATATATATATATATATATATATATATATATATATTCCTGGACTATTTGTGAAGAATATTTGTAAGTGAATGAAATGAACATGTTTATATTAAGCCTATTTAGCAATAACACACATTTCCTAAGTCACTGAATAGGATGTTATATGTCTCTTTAAGATATTTCAATGCAAATTTTGACTAATTGCTGATTTTAATGGCTTGATTAAGCCTTATTTATGATAGGTAGGCTGTGTTATGTGATGATTGTTTTTTATGTATAAAGGATATGTTATCTGGATAAGAATTTTATTATCACTGAAGAAAGACTTATTGTCTGAAATCTTTGTTTTTTATTAAAAGTGTATTGGTACAATGGTGTGGAACCTTCTTTTGTTTTGGAGTTTTATATCTTCAAGATCCAAAGAAGTTATAGCCATCTGTTATTCCACCCTTATTAGGCCCTTCATGTCTACTGACATGCATCTCAGCAGACACCTGAACTAGCTCTAAACTCTGAAGACATCAATGTTTTCTCATTAAAAATATCTCAGATCACATTATCCTTAGTGACTCTGACAGACGAAAAGCCTTATCCATCTACTCATCCATGTAAAGGATCCTAAAAACTGATTTCTGTTTAGCCTTTTATTCTTTGAATGACCCCATACCGTTTGACATCCTTATCTTAAATAAAATAAAATGGGTGGTTAAACAAATATCCATTCATGAGAGCTAAACCTCTGTTGTTATGTTAATACCACTTTGAGTGACAGGCATCTAACCCAATGTATATATCCCAGTTATAGGCTACGCTACCTTCATATCAAACATCAAAGGCACAGACAGATAGATAGATAGATAGATAGATAGACAGATAGATAGATAGATAGATAGATAGACAGACAGACAGATAGATAGATAGATAGATAGATAGATAGATAGATAGATAGATAGGTAGCTAGATAGATAGGTAGATACAGAAGTATATATTTTATATTGTAACTTCTTTAAAATTATTTTAAATCAAACATGTGAAGGTGATTTGGAATATTTTTCCTACATACTTGTAATGACAGCTTCATTGTGTTGGGTTTAGTGCTTCTATTTTTATTTAATTGTTATGTTTTTTGTGTGATTGTGTTATTATTATTTTTTAATGAAAGAGCTGTGTTTCCTGATGTAGTACTCAGATTATGTGTATTACTTGTAGCTGAAGTTGACACTGTTCTGATTTCATGTTTTCTCATTTCACTCAGTTGTTGAGTTTTTTATCAAAATACAATTGTTTGAATTGTACAGAGTTTGAGTACTGTGTTTCAAAAAGTAATACTTTTCTTTTGGTTTGCAGAAGAAATGAGTTAAGGTAAATGGCTGATATTTTTCAGGAAAAAAGTGTGTAATGTGCCATTTTTTGAGGTAGTGGGAGTTGGTGGGGTTACCTTTCACTTAAAGCATTGATCTTATTACAGTTTTGTACATTTAAGCCAAAATGCTTGAAATTTCTTTGCAGACTCCATTGTTGGTTACCTGCTTTAGTTCCTGTAGTAGTCGTCAGTGTTTACTTATGCAGCAAATGAGAGGATTATAATGATATTTGATTTATTTTATTAAATAAACACATGCACACGAAAAGATGCACTCATAATCACACACAAACATTTAACCTATAAATGTTAAAGTTGATCTGTTTCTCATTGAAGGTAAAATAATTGTGGAAGCTTGTAAGAAATGAAACCCTATAATTTCTCCTTAAAAGGATGGGCACAGTTTCAAGTTAGTGAAAATTACAGAGTGGTGCATTTAGTGGCTAACTGAGAATTCCTGGGATGATTTGTGTTCTTTTCCATGCCCTGTACTTCTTATGGCTTTGGGCAGGCTTATAATAAGGCTGTATGAATGGATCAGCTTCTTCCTGAAATGTAGCTTCTCTTACTCAATGTGTTGATGCTTTTGCCTTGGGAATTCCCAACAGGGATGGCTTGGCACAGAGCCCAGAATTTACATAACTGTACTTCTGAACAAGCAGTCTCATCATAGCTTCTTTTGGCAAATAAGTGTGTGTGCGTTTTAATCTAAACAATGACAGAAATATCTAAAAGTGGTTTAATATGGTTTTACTTACCATTCTGTTTATAATAAGATGTGCACTTTGCTAGATGCTTCTTTTCAGTGAGCACTGCCGTAGTACATCTGGTAGGAGCCAGACAAATTTTCATAAAAAGAGCTCTGAAAGTTTGTTTGCAGGGGCTATAATTTAGAAAAAAAGGCTCTCTCTTGTTATTGTGTAACTTGGCAAATATACTGGTAATAGTGAAAACAATGTAACAAGCCTCAGTATCCAATGTCTCAATAAAAATATGTCTCATCATATGAAAGTAAATCTCAGCAGAGTAAAATTGCTGTACAGATTATTGGCTACTGCAAACAACAGTTCTTCAGCACTAAACTGTTCACCCTGCTAAGGACAGTTATATTGAAAGATGAATTTAATCTTGAAGTAAACATTGGCTTTAGTCAATTTAACTTAATTGCACTGAAGATGCTTAAATGCAAATTCATTTGATTATAATACCTACACAGCAGATTTCTTTGATGTAAGATCGAGGTACTTTATTTGTTTTATTAGCTTTTTATTTTTAATTTGTTTTACTACTTTCCATCCTTATTTGCCAGTTGTTTGTTGAAAGGCTGAGTAGATTGTGCCTGGTATCAGAAGTGAGCTGGTAAGGTAGACCTAGCAAATGGAAGATAAGGTCTGTCTAGCTCAGATTGCTTGTTATTTTCAATTCCATCCTTACTTAAAAAAGACATTATATCAGATGGATAAATTACAAAGGCATTTTAAGATACAGCACTATCTTGAATCAGTGCCAGAAAACAACAGTCCAGTTATCCAGGCTTTCATTAACAGACTGGATAATGGGGAAAAAGTGGAATGCTTTAAAACATGACTAGGTCTGGAAAAACTGAGTTAGCTTAGGCTAACAAATGCAGCACAATGCTAAATTTCAGTCAGTTAACCAGTATCATTGTATAGCAGTCAGTTTCTGTTTCAGATGTCACTGTTGTTTAGTTACCTCAGACACAAGTCTTCATCATTTCCTGTGGCATGTACTCCCATTGCATCTTGCACTATAACTCTGTGTTTACTTGATTACTGCATGACATTTCAACACAGACAAAATTAAATGTTTAAATAAAAATCTGTTCCTTAAATTGAGGTAAGCAAGAGTAAATTGCATAAACTGATATGTTCATTTTTAAGGAAAGCTGCTCTACAAGAAAGTATCAAAGAATTCCTCTGTCAAACAGGTCAAGTCCCCCAACCATACACGGCACCAGTACCCTTCTATGAAAATGCAGTTATCTTTCAAATAATACTTTTACAGTGAGCAATATCAACTATATTAATATGTTGCAAGAGTAAAGAGGAAATGTCTTTTATCCACCAAGGATATCGCACCTGCAAATAACAGTCAGTTCAAAGGATTAATGTGGGCTCTTGCACTCATGAATGATTTAAAGTGCATGAAAGTAGCAGCTTCCGACAGCTAGTAATGGACATTATAGTCTATTACATAGCTGGTCTGGTAGAAAAAGACAAAATGTCTATTTAGTGTTCCTGGCTGCAGTTACCCCTCCTTTGCCCCTTTCTTGACTCACACCTATCTCTGACTGTCTTCAGGAACTCTATGATCCTACAGTCTGCTTCACTCAGCAGATGTTTTATTTATCCACTGCTCTTAGCTTGAAAAAATGCTTCTAAATGTATAGGTTTAACTGTACACCGTTAAGCAGGAAAGCATGCCACCTTCTGTGTCCAATGTTTTTCCTCTTGAGCTCTAAGTTAATGCACTGTCCCTTGTGTCATATGAACCCATATATTTTCCCTCTTTCTCACTGATCTTCTAGTAAAAATTGATTTAGCCCCTTAACTTCTCCACGTCTCTTGTCCGCCATGATATTTTGTGCTTTCTGAACCAGATTGCTACCTCCATATGGACACCAGGCCAGAGCACAGCAATCCATCTGATGCCTGAAAATAAACATGCAGGGCAGAAGATAATCTCACTCTTCATGGAGTGTGTCCATATAAGGTCAGTGACAAGCATCTGTTTGGCCTTAGCTAAAGCTTTGTACATTTATATCTTGCAAGTTGTTCCTTGTGTAATTATCGCCGCAAGGCCGTTTTTCTGATTTCTTCATTTTAGTGAGGTTTTTCCCGACTAGTGCATCACATTCATATTATTAATGACTTATGCCTAGGTGTAGTACTTTACATGTGTCTTTTCTTTAACCCTTTACATGTCTTTGCTTTAATCCTTAAATGCTAGTTCTCAGCCCACCCCTTTGGAAGCTTGTTTCCATCTCCTCTACTGTCATTTTTCTTTCCATCTGGGTGCCATCTATAAGCACAGAAATTGTTTTCTCAGTGTCCTCATAATGTCTGGTACAGATATGAAAGAACATTGGTCTCAGGATCAGTCCCTTTGGAAACCCACTAACCGCCATTCCTTCCTTCCCTTTTTTTTTTTTTTTTTTTTTGAGAGGGTCCTCCAGTCTGCTTCTGTTTACTTTGTCACTCAACAACCATTTTGTCTATTTGGCAAACTTGTATTCCAATCCCTGTCACACCAGTTTCTCTATCAGTTTAATGTGGGTAATTCAGTCAAATTCTTTACCAAACAGGCAAGATATACAACACTGATTAAGGTTGTAATGTAAACAATTTATAAAACTGAATCAATATGGACTGATATGCCCTTTTCAATTTACTATTACCGTTCTCAAAAGTTGTTTCATTTGTGACATGAATGCTAAAACAAGATGACAAGTAAGAGTTTCTTGTTTACAGCAAAAACAGAGTTTGTGCAGGAATGAAAGCTGAAGAGGAAGGAATCCTTGAAATTGAAAGTTAGAGAATGAAATATGGTTAGATGCAGTGCAATTGAGGGAGGGGAAACAAAGAGAGTTGAGTCTGGTGAGAATATCCTTAAATACCAAGGTGGAAATGCTCATAGAAGATGAAGGAGTTAGGTGGGTTATTGTAGGTTTATATGTAGAGGACCTAATATAGAAAGTAGGGGCAATATATGGGCCACATTCAGACTAGACTTCCCTGTCTTCTTTGAGGCTTTTTATGCTATATGACAAGATGTTTGACCACAATGGCATTGTGAAGTGCCATGAAGTGAATAATCATATATTTTGACAAGCATGGCTCCTGTTGTATCTATCACATTGACAGCACACCTGTAAAAACTAATCCTGAGCTTAGTGATCTTGGAACCTATGTCACAATGAACTGTCCTTTGATCACCATATACCCAATGTTGCAAGGAGGTTCTTTTTTAATGGACAGCTCATATCTAAAGGTATTGATAAAGGTCAAGTTTTGCCAATTATTGATAAAAGCTCGTATCTAAAGTTATTGCATCCAGATCCAGAGATGTAATCATTCCAACGTACTCGACACTCATTAGGGGGAGAGATCATTCAAAGGATAGCCTGTTCTCTAGTACTTACATTTAAAAGATATGAAACAACTGTCACCAAAAAGAAAAGAAAACTATGACTAAAACCGGGGTCTGTCACTAAATCTATAAACTCTTAATACTACTATTTCCTTGTTGTGGGCTGCAATCATCTGCCACTTGAGAATAATATATTTAGTCTAGGCAAATTAGCTGCAATAGTGCTGATGTTTTGAGAAAGAGACCAGGATATAGACAGTAACAAACAATTATCAACTAAACAAACTGCAACTTTAGTGTAAAAATTAAAATAAATAAATACAGTGGGCAGAGTAATTCAATGCATACTTCAGAAGAATGTATGTATATGAGCTGCATAAGCTATTTGATTGCCTAAATTGAATTAACAGTTACACTGTTGTTTTGGTGCAAACAAAGCTTCTCATTACAGCACTAGCTGAATGTGTGCCCTAATATTGAAGGTCATCTTAAAACCTTTTATTTCAATGGTCAGCTTCTATCTGAATAAGCCATGGACGTAAGGTGTCTTCACCAGACCTGCTCTTGGATTTTCTCTGATAGGAAAGACAGCTGTCTAATATGTCATATATTGTTGACATTTCCAAAAAATGACACAAGTTGAATGTATACCTAGGTTACTTTTTTCAATAATTTAATTTTGCAGTCATGTCTGGTATGTCATTGTTATTTGACATTTTTGCTTGTATGTTTTCATTATCAGTGTTACAGCTAGTATTCAATAACAGCCTCTCCCCAATTGCCTAATGCAAGTTGGCCAAGCAGTGTAATGATAAGAACATATGATTTAGAGACAGGCGTGGCCACAATGAGGAAGGATTTAGAGACAGGCGTGGCCACAATGAGGAAGATGTCATTATCAGCTCATTACCATGTCTCTAAACTGAGCACTGCTGATATCAGACATGAGTGTGCTAGTATTCTCCCGAGTGGCTCATGTATCTCACTAGCAAAGGGACCACATTCATGTACTCACACATATACATACACACACACACACACACACACACACACACACACACACACACACACACACACACACACACACACACAATCATGCTGCCTCATTTCTAACCCTGTACACATGCACACAGATATCTCCACATGTGCACACAAACACATACAGACCCCTACGCCCACATCTTCTCTGAATTTACCTGTACCCAAAGTCCTCCAATAGGAGTCAATAGCCGGCTACCTTGATTTTAGAGTAAAATTTAATCAGCGATCTGAACAAACAAAGAGGTATGGATATTTCTGGTGCAAATCAAGTGGCTAATTAGCATTAAAGAATGGGTGACCTGTAGATCACACGCTGATTGGAGAAAAAACTTTCACCAGCAAGGTGTTAATGTACAGGTAATCCCCATTGAAAAAAATGAGTCCATATCTTCATGGCAGCATATCAAGCTGCTGTGGAGCTTGCACTGAAAAAAACCTAACAGCTACCATTATTTTAGACTCGCTAAGCAGGACTTTTGCTGTTTAATGAGTGTAAAAGAAAAAAGAAAATAATGTAAAATAAAAAGTGTGTGCATGTGTGTGTGTGTGTGTGTGTGGGTATGTTTATGGCTGTGTATGTGTGTGTGTGTGTGTGTGTGTGTGTGTGTGTGTGTGTGTGTGTGTGTGCGAGAGTGAGAGAGAGATCAATATATTACTTTACACTCGCTAAGCAGCACTTTTGCTATTTAGCCAGTGTAAAAAAATAAATGAAACAGAAAGAAGTGTACACGTGTCTTTATATTTCTGTCTGCATCTCTAAGTGAATGTGTTTATAAAAGCAGACGATATTGTGTGTGTGTGTGTGTGTGTGTGTGTGTGTGTGTGTGTGTGTGTGTGTGTGTGTGTGTGTGTGTGTGTGTGTGTGTCTGTGAGAGAGAGAGAGAGAAGGAGAGAGATAGAGAGAGTGAAGAGTGAGATAAACCAAGTGATCCCTGGCAGCAACAGCAGTTAAAAGGTTTGCGTACCTCTCGACCTCTTAGCTCAAGGTATCTGGATAAGCCTAAAATAAACAGGGGACAAAGGCTCAAAATAGGAACATATTTTAAATGTTGCTGTTACAAAATCACAAATTTATGTATATACTATTATTTGTGTTAGCTTGCATTTTCTGAAGCAGAGGTGTTTGTGTGTGTGAGATCGACCACTGGCAGCTGTAGCAGCAGTAAAGAGGTTTGCATACCTCTGGACCTTTCAGGTGAAGGAATCTGGATAAAGCCTAAAACTAAGGGGGAACAAAGGCTCAAAAATAGAAGCAGATTTTAATTACTGCTCTCATAAAATCACAAACATGATTGCATGAAAGGATTTGTGTTAGCATGAATTTTCCAAAGGAAATAAAAGTCTAAGACTCAAAGAGACTCAAATGTAAGTCATTATTTAGTAACTTCAATCTCCAATGACTGGCAACAAATCAAATTTTTTAGGAGTAAGGAACCAAAAAGTAAATACCTGCATATTTTGTTAAAGTGTTGTATTTTGGACGTAAAATGCTTCCTCCAACACCATTTACATATATTACAGCAAGTTTGAAATATTATGTGGAGGAGCTATTTTATATAAAAAAATATAAAAGAACAAATTTCACAGTGATGCACACTGCTAATCCAATAAATATTGAAAGATGTCTATCATACAGTACTTAATAATGGTATAGTAATGAATTACATTTTTTAATTATTTACAATAATCATTTCCTTGCTTCCAAGATTTGCTGGGAAATGGCTCATTAGTTTTCAGTATTCAAAACAAAATGTGATGCCAAGGCCTTTTTGTATTTAGCTGCAGGAAAAGAATAGCATCCATTAAAGCTGTCTGATTATTCCATCAAATGTTCAATAATTTTATTAAACAGGAAAAGCATTTTAGAACACTTGACATTACCCTTGACTTTCATGGCAAAACTAGTTACCAGATTCTAACTGAGCAAAATTTAAATCAAATCTCCATAAGCTACTCAAGTTGGCACTCGTTGAAGTCGATTTTCACAAATCCCATAAACGAATTCCTTTGTTAGGTCGTTGCATTTTTAAGAATTTGACGTTGGTCAATACCTGTTGTCTGTCATATGCCCAGTTAAGGAAACTGAATGTCCTTTCAGGAAACATAAATAACTCTAATTACAGCGCTGAATAAGAAATAATGAATTAATGTAGTCAGGAGAAATTTAAAATATCAATTACTTTCTTAAAGGACAGTTGAGAAAGGCTCCTGTTGAAATGATTATTTGCTGAGTTAGGTGATTGTTTGGATTGCACGTTTAACTGTCATCTCCACTAGCAAATAAAGTTATGTTACTTTATATTTAACAGGATGGTACTAATGAAACAAATACAGCTTTGTTTTGTGATGCATGGATACAGAAAGAGTCATTGCTAGTGAAGTAAACAGAGAGACAGGGACAGAGACAGAGAAAAGGGGTGAAGCTATTTATCAAAGATTGCCTGTAACCTGCAGGAAGGATACAAGCTCTGTGCCTGGAGCTTGTTATTTAAGAAGGCTGTGAGTGTATTGAAGTGGGAGTTTAGAAATGCACCCTGGATTCAGAAAGGCTGAACATGATGTGGAAGCCTTAATCAGAAGTTTTCTTATTGTGCTAAGCCTTTGATATTCAGGAGCCGTCTTGTCGCTGAGGTTTTCCCTTTGTGGGGACTCAGACTGGAATGCAATCTTGCAGGCAAAGCTACATACTAAAGCAACATTCTAAGGAAGTGTCTAACAAGCAATAATGCCCAATGTGTTATTGCGAAAATAATGCCCACCCAAGGGTGTTCTGAATCCTGACACATATTCCACAATAGCACACCTCCTGGAGGGCATTATTGCTCTGAGAGAATGGGCTGTCTTTAGCATTATGTTTTACTTATTTATTTTTTAAATGCTACAATATTTTAGGTTGTTTTTGATCTTTAAAGGATATGTACAGTCTGGCACAATGATGGCCCTGCATCCCACTAAAAAATTAAAGCCTGAAGTAAAATACTTTGCATGCATTTAAGTTACAGTCTAGTTTGAAAGGAATGCATGTGCACATAGATTTGCCAATTAAGCATATCCTGCTTTAGAAAGTTTGACCTCTTTTTGTTAATTTTCCAGCATATCATCATGATTTCAAAATGTTTTTGTATTCCAGTGTAGAAATCTATGTTATGCATAATAAAAAGAAAATTACCTTCACCCAGTTTCTCTTCTGTTGTTATAGCTTATTATCAGATATGTGACATATCTAGCTACACATTTTACAGCAATCTTGACACACTATTTCCAACCCTAAAACAGAAAACATGCAAACAAGTTCTTAAATCTTTATTAATTAATTAATTAATTTATTTATTTATTTATTTATTTATTTACTTATTTATTTATTTATTTTGCTAAAATAGAAGCATTACAAAAAATTCTATACTATTAAAATTATGTTCTTACTGACTGCAAATCTTTATTTACACTGGACAATGTCAACTCTCAGTTGAGAGTTGGGGCCCAAGAAGGCAAGTTTTTAAAAATGCTATCTAATAATGTATGAATTCAGTACAGATCCAAATAGTCAGTACAAACAGAAGATGCACATAACACTTACAAAGCAAGTGAATAAACATGAAGTACATATCAGAGATTTGTAAATTACTTAATGATATATCATTACAAATAGGCTATACATTTTAAAGCCACAATATGAATATTTTCTAGAATGGTTTGTGCATCAGTATAAGAATGCAACATGGCATAAATGTTGATTTTGCTGGAATTAATTAAACTCTGCAGTGGGGTTGTCTCATTTGCTTTTGCAGAGTTCAAATCAACAACAGAAATGAATAAATCATGGCAAAACTTAAGTTTTTACTGTGTATTTTCTCTTTTATATGTTGGTTAAGATAATCTATTACTTAAGAGCATTTGCTTTTCTTCTGATATATATATATATATATATATATATATATATATATATATATATATATATATATATATATATATATAGGTTTACTGTGGGAATGTCAAATCAACATCAGTCGAATGTTTACAATGTCAGCCTTAAATGTTGAATCCGAAATTCCGAATAGTAACCCACAATGAAACTGAGTACATTGAACTCCATGGTTCGATGTAGTTGACATAGCAGTAGGTGACCTCACTCACCTACTGCTGTGCACAGTAACGTACTGTTTAACTCTACATTCAATGGTATATTAATTCTACTATTTTGCAGGGGGACTATGCCCTCCTGCACCCCCCTCCGCACATTAAATATATAAACTGTGAGACTGCACTGCAGTGAGGAACTGGGGTAATTTCCTTTTCCAAACTGCACCGTGAAGTCTCGGTACGTCACTGCCTGATAGGTCGAGTGCACCATGCAACTCGACTAAATATGGTTGAGAACTCTTGATTCAGTTTTCTGCTCCTTGGAAACCGTGAATTCGACAATCAGCTGTTCGACTAACTGCCATTCAGGTACGTGAGTGCAAACCATATATATATATATATATATATATATATATATATATATATATACATATAGATTTAGCGACATAATGTTGAATGCTAAATGGTTGAAAATGAATTGGTTGAACACACTATATTGCATGATCAAAATGATGAAATAAAATTAGTCTAAACACACAATGTTGAAATTACCCAATTTGCCCATTTCCGCACTGTAGTGCTATCTCGGAGTTGATAAATGTAAGTAGGGGGGTGTGAGGGGCACAGCCCCCCGCATGGGGGGTGCAGGAGTGCATAGTTCCCCTGCAAAATAGTACAGTATATCTCACTGCTTTTTCAGTGAAATGATTGTAGACATTTTGATAATTCAATGTTTTGGGTTGAGATGTTATTTTTCAACCAAATGAGTATTAGACATTATGACATTCAACATATGTCGGTAAACCATATATATATATATATATATATATATATATATATATATATATATATATATATATATATATATATATATATATATATATATATATATATATATATATATATATATATATATATATATATATATATATATATATATATACACACACACACACACACACACACACACACACACATATATATATATATATATATATATATATATATATATATATATATATATATATATATATATATATATATATATCTATATATGGGTCTACTTCAGTCTATCAAATTTTCACATAACTGAAACTTAAAAGAAGGAAGATCATTTATTTATTTATTTATTTTACATTTGTTAACCGGGAGAGTCCAACTGGATATATGTCCATTTTCAGTAGAGGCCCGGGGAGAAAAGCTCCAGAGCAGTTAAATTGTTAACATATAAGTTAGCGAGTTTAGCAAAAAGTACTTTTGCCAACATTCACAGGATACATTTTTTTATACACCTTACAGAAGTATAGAACAGCAAGTATAATAAGAAGGCAGAATTGACAACTTACACGCAACATTTTTACACCTGAGAAAAAGTCTATGTACAATTGCTTTACTTTTCAGTGGTGAGAGTTTACATTTACCCATGTAGATGCGCTGTTACTGTAGCTGCTGAAAACAGAGAATACTGAGTTACTATCCAGGGGTGGTACAGGTGCATAACCTGGGATTCAGGAGGTGTGTTGTAAGTATGTTTTAAATTGGGTTGAGGAGTTGTTACATATTATGTGGGCTGGAAGGGAGTTCCAGATTTTAGAGATGTAGTGGCTATAAACAGATCTACCTGCCTCATTGTTGAAGTTTGATACCTTAAGGAGGTGTTGGGTACTTGATCTCAGGGATCTGGTAGTGGTGTAAGGCTGGAGTAGTTGTTGCAGGGCAGGGGTGTTGCCTGCATGATGTAGTACTTTGTGATTGAGTGATAGTTGATTGACTTGAATTGTCAGTGGAAGTTCTAACCAGTTGAATTTTTTGAGGCTTTCACTATGGTGGATTCTAGAAGGTGAACCTGTGGCGAATCTGGCTATTTTATTGTAACAGCTATCTAGTTTGTTCAGCTCTGTTTTTTGGAGATTGGTAAGCACGGGGCAGGCATACAGTAGAGTGGATAGGAGGTGTGTCCTGGCTGTAGTAACCTTAGAGTGATTTGAGAGAAACTGTTTGTTGCGATAGAGTAGACCCAGTTTTTTGTGAACCCTTTTTATGGTCTGGGAGATGTGAATGTCAAATTTAAGGTGATTGTCAATTTCCAGGCCTAGCAGTTTGGCGTGAATGCTGGGTGTGATGGTGGTGTTATGTGAGGAGATTGTAAAGTTACATGAGGG
Organism: Protopterus annectens; assembly: GCF_019279795.1. NCBI lineage: Eukaryota > Metazoa > Chordata > Ceratodontiformes > Protopteridae > Protopterus > Protopterus annectens. The sequence continues at coordinate 1,809,711,227 of NC_056731.1, forward strand.
GGTACAGATCTGTCAGGGCTGAAGAGGAGTAGTTTAGGTCTGGCTGGGTTTAGAATGAGGATCTGGTTGGTGATCCATGTTTCAGCCAGGTAAAAGCATTCTTGTGTTAGGGAGAGGAGATGGTCTAGGGAGTTGGCTGCACAGATTATGGTGGTATCATCTGCATATTGGACTATTGAGGCTTTGGGAATGGTGGATGGTAGTTGATTAGTAAATAGGGTGAAGAGTAGATGACCCAGGATGGAGCCTTGGGGTACCCCTAGGGAGAGAGGCAGTAAGGGAGAGAGCTGATTTTGCCATTTTACAGCTTTTTGCCTACCATCTATGTAGCTCTTAAACCAAGAAATAGTACAGATACTGAGGTTTAGGGTGGTTAGTGTATGAAGCAGTTTTTCATGGTTGACCATGTCAAAGGCTTTAGATAAGTCTAAGTGTAGCAGATACTAGCAGTCGGTTGTTTCTGTGGTTATTGATGGTATTAGTGAATGATGTAAGTGCTGTGGCGGTGCTATGGAAGGGTCTGAAACCATGTTGCTGAGTGGATAGTAATTTGTTTTTTAAGAGGTACTTCATCAGTTGCATGTAGACAACTTTCACTAGGAGTTTTGATAGGGGGGATAGTATAGCTATAGGCCGATAGTTACTGAGTTCTAATCACACATGAGTGAACCTTTACAATGCCAAAAGTCATAAGAACAACAAATTAGCTGCAGATGTCACATACCAATTGGAGCTTCTGAATGGAGATTGCTGTACAGTGAGGATCAGGCAATTTACCATTTTCCCCACTGTAGATGTCTTTGGATCTGAATGATGCTTACCTTCATATCCCTATTCACTCTCTTTTCAGGAAGTTTTTCCATTTCTCTGTGTCTTCCTTTCATTTTCAGTTCTGTGTTTTGCCCTTTGGCCTCTCTGCCGCCCCAAGGGTATTCACAAAATCCTTAGCTCCTGTGATTGCTTACTACAGGCTCCAGGCCATTCAGATGTTTCCTCATCTAGATGACCTGTTTCTTCAGGCACCTTCTGCCAGTTGCCCTGTTACAGAATCTGGAGTTTAAATATCTCTTCTTGAAAGTCTGGGGTTCAGTATCAATTTCCAAAATTCTGTTCTAACTCCCTCTCAGATGTGTAAAATACTTAACAGGATCATACGTATCTGGGATGCGGGATTCAGGTAGTGCTAGTGTTGGCCTCTCTTCCACCTCCAAAAATGTTGACTTTGACAGCCTTCTTTCAGTCTCTTCTTCTTCTGACTGCCATGTTAGCCAGGGAGTTTCTTCAGGCCCTATTATTCATGCCCTCTTCTATTCCAGTGCTCCCTCTTGACAGACTGCATATTCAGAAGCTTCGGTGGTACTTCAAGTCAGTTTGGCTGCAGCATTGTCACCCTCTGGATTTCAGTGCACCTTTCCTTCCCTGTCTGAAGAAGGAATTTGAGTGGTGGATTCAATCATTTACTCTCAACCCAGGCCTGCACTTTCAGCCACCAGTCCCTTCACAAGAACTGTTCACCAATAACTCAGACATGGGGTGGGGGGCTTGTTTTCTTCACCTGAATGTTCAGGGTCTCTGGTCCCCCATCAGAAGTCAGATGACATAAACATCAATGGGAAAAGAGTTCTGATTCTGTGCCTTCAAGCTTTTCACCCAGTGTTCTCTCAAGGCCCCTTGAAGGTGCACATAGACAACACTGCAGTGGTGTATCATGTCAACAAGCAGGGGGGCATAAAATCTTACTTTCTCTGCAGGATGGCTTTTCACACTTAGGAGGTGCCTCTCAGTTATCAGTTCAGTCTTCAGGTAGTATACATTCATTCAGAGTACAACCTAGTGGCAGACTGTCTAAGCAGGTCCAAAACACAGGCTCATGAATGGATGCTTCACAGAGAGGTGTTTCTGGAAATTATCCATCAGTGGGATATTCCTCAGGTAAATACTTTTGCATCCTCTCTGAACAGGCAGGTGCCTGTCTTCTGTTCCAGACTGCCATGCCATCTGGCACGGAAGACGGATGCCCTTTCTTTTCCTTGGAAGGGGATGTTTCTTTATACTTTCCTTCCTGTTCCTCTACTTCCAAGAGTCCTGCAGATGATTCAGCTGGACTGCCAAAACATCTTGCTAGTGACTTCCTTTTGGCCAAGGCAGCATTGAGTCCCCCTCGTAATGCATCTGGCATGGTACAATCACCACAAGTTACCTCGTCATTGGTTTGACCTCCTCACACAGGACAAAGGGGGGTCTGTCATCCATCCTCACTTGTCCACTCTTCAAATGACCCACTGGATGATATGGTTATTATCCCTTTCAGGTACCTCTATTCTGAGGATATGCTCAGGGTTTTACAGGAGGCAAGGAAATCCTCAGTAAATTTTATATGTCCAAATGGAAAAAGAATTTTTGTCTGGTGCCATACTCATAACCAGGACCTGTTTTCAGTGGGGATCTCTCTGGTCCTCTCCTATTTGTGTGAGTTGCTACAGTATGATCTGGCCTATTCTTCTGTGAAGACCCATTTGTTGGCATTTCTGCTTGTTTACCCTTGAATCCTCTTCTGGCTTCTCGTTTTGAGGTCAAACAATCTCTTCAAGGCATTCTGCATATTAGATCTCCAAGAAACCTTATTCCTCCTCCTTGGGACCTTAATTTTGTTTTGGAAAAAATAATTGACTCAGGCTCTTTTTGAGGCATCAGGCCCTGCTTCTTTGCAACATTGTACCTGGAAGACTATTTTATTGCTGGCTCTTACCTCTGCTTGGAGAGATTTTGATCTCCAGACCCTTATGACTATTCTTCCTTTTTTGTTTTTTCATAGGGACAGGGTATCCCTTCGTAGTAATCCTTCTTTTATGCCCAATGTAGTAAATGAGTTGTCCTTGAATCAGTCAGTACAATTAACTTCTGTTTCCTCTTCTCCTCAGTCTGCTAGTGAGAAGGTCCTGCATACCTTAGATTTGCACAGACAGCTCAGCTACTATTTGCATAAAACTAAGGCCATTTATATATCTGATCAGCTTTTTGTTTCCCTTCATCCCAGGACATTGGGTTTGGTTGCTTTTAAGCAAACAATCTCCTCCTGGATAGCTAAGGCTATTTCCTTTTGTTATACTTATCATGGCAAATGTCTGTTTAGTTTTGTTAGAGCTCATTCCACTAGGGATGTTGCCTCTTCAAGAGGTTGGACACCAATTCCATCCTTGAAGCCACTACTTGATCTTTAGTGCATACATTTACTAAGTATTATAAATTAGATATGGTTTCTAGGGAAGAGCAGGTTTTGCTAAAACTATTTTATATGGGTTTGTTGAGGTCTCTTCTCAGCTTTCCACCTCACATTCTGTTTACTCTCCCTTCTGTTTAGAAGGGAGAAATCTTACCAAAACAGTAGATGTCCTTCTCCTTACTGTTGCAGTATTCACTCCCTCCCCAATGCCCTCTTGTTTGTTTGTTTTTAGGTTCCCTTCTTGCTGAGGATTCCCCTTTTTCTTCTGCATTTTTTCCTTCTGGATGTGCATGGACTCCTTCATCTTATGGAGACTGTTCTCTTCTGGGGCAATTCAATTCTGGGTAGCTGCATCTGTATGTCTTTTTTATTTCCTATTTTTTGTGGGGGGGGTGCATCAGTGTGATGTACAGCACATACAAGATCATTAGGGCTTGGTATACTGGCCAAACGGTAGATTGCCCTGGGCAGGAGATCCTTTTTGTTTAGAATACTACAACAGGGAAGATAAGGGCATCTACTGTTATGGTAAGATTTTACATAACTGTACACTCTCTTGACACGTGGAATGTTTGTAAAAGGTCATATCTGGCTGCCTACAGACTTCCTCTCCTGTCCAGTTATTTTTATTTGTTATGACTATAATACTGGATTATTATTATTTTATTTTTCAAGTAACAACAGGCAAAAATGATACATGCTTTGGATTAAACATGGGTATGTTATTTGAATTACTATATTGGTAACTATAGACCTATGAGTCTCACTAGCCTCATATGCAATCAGAGCTCATTAATCTGGACATTGAAAATCTCATAACCCTGGACCCTCTTCAATTTGGCTTTGTCAAAGGAAGACCATGCCTCTTTAACTTCATTAATTTCTTTGAAAAATGTACTGAAGCAGTTGAAAGTGGTTATGCAGTGCATACTCCATATCTAGACTTGGCCAAGGTCTTTGGCACTATTCCCCATGCAGGCATAATGGATATACTTGAAAATCTAGAAAATAATCATTATATTTTTGTTATAAACAGCTAATCAGTTGTCTAACAGAAAAGTTGACAGTGGTGTACCACAGGGATCAGTTCTGGACCCTTTCTTATTGGGCATATATTTCTCAGACCTCCTGACCATCACTCCTGGCCTATGGTTAACTGAGTTTGCAGAAAAATGTAATTTGGGTGTTGTTATTTAATCTTCAACTGACTCAGAATTGCTCCAATATGGGTTAGACCATGTAAACAATCCACACAAGGACAACAGTCTCAAATTAAGTGTAGAAAATATAGCACAGTTCATTTTGGTAAATGTATTCGTTTCACATAGCATTTAGGAGAAGCACCCCACCAATCAGACACAGTTATAAAGGATATAGAAATTGCTGTTGATAATTACTTATCATCTGATCATCATGTCTTCACAGAAGTTTGGAAAGCCTTTTATCTGTCCAATGTAATTGCCAAAGCCATCTGGACTAGAGCCAAAGAAGTCTTAATTCCTCTTTACTCATATTTTATCAGACTTATTACTGAATATAATGCACATTTTGGCATATATTTATCTAAAAAAATCACACAACCTGATAGACCTCTGAGATTCATAACTAAAAGGATGAGTGGCCTCAAACATCTTAGTTATCAGGGAGACTTGCAGCCCTTCATCTGTACTCAGTCTCTTGCAAACTACTTCATGGAGATCTGTGTCTGGTTTTTGAGCCATAAATATCAAGAGGTTCTCTGGTTCAATTTTCTGCTAGGGTGACTGCCTTCTGTGCGGAGTCTGCATGTTCTCCCTGTGTTCATGTGGGTTTCCTGTGGGTGATCTGGTTTCCTCCCACATTCCAAAGACATGCATCTGGTCCATTTCTCCACAGGCCTCTGCTGAAAATGGGGTCAGTTGCTCAGATGGACTTTCCCAGTAAACAAATGTTAAATAAATAAAATCTCCTATTCATTCACAGAACTAATGGCGCTTCAAATACTCGGTTAAATGACATAAATTTTCATCAGCAGGTAAATAAGACACATTGGCATGACATATTCATATCCCAATGTAGTGCTCATCTCTGGAACAAACTTATACTTCCTGTCAGGTAGAGTAGAACCCTGGCCACCTTAAAGGTAAACCAAGAGAATTGTACGGGCATCCCCAAATTCCTACCCAGTCTTGTCTTGTCTTGCCACTCCTGAGGGCACAGGAAAGTCTTTTATACATTTTTTTTTTGGCTAGGCTTGAAATGGTCTGCAGACTGATGGTCTAATATTAATCTAATAATAATCTGATAATAATAATAATATTATGAACCTATGAACATATGAACCTATTGTTCTTTTATATTGAACTATGAACTTAATAGAATTATTATCTCATTGCAAAGGGTTGTGATATGTCAAGCCATATTTTCTTCTGCACTGAGGACTTGAACATGGTATTTCATCAGGATGTAATCAATGCAGTTCTCACATAGGAAGAGAAACTTGTCTGAGTATAGCTGCCTATGGACAAAGATCCATAAAGAATGCTTGCTACCTGTGAAAACATACATGATTTTTATGGTACTATTTTTGAAACTTAGATTGAGCTGTGAGTTGGCAGCTAAAAGCATTGCGCATTTAGTTGTAGGGATGACTTGTAGAAAGAATATTGGTTTCTCTTCTGAACATTTTTGTGTTTGTATGGAGTGGAGGATATGAACATTTATATTTTTTGTGAGCAATGCAATGCTTGAAAGCAATAACATTTGCCTCGTGTGTTAATTCTTTTTGACAAATGTTCTGCTTGTTATTTTGACTATTTACAGCTACTCACAGCAAAATGTAGAATGCCAAAAATATTTGCCAAAATGGCCATTTTGATTTCTCCAAAGTAGTTTAAGCAGTAGAGAGATCTTTTAAACTGGTTTGAATAAGATGTTAATTCTTTACAAGCAACAGATAAACTGTAAAGTAAATATAAATAACATTTTACAATTGTAATTTTTCATTTTTTAATGTCAATCTATGTATAACTAGAACATTATGCCATTAGAAAAGCAGTCTGTGAAATTATTATACCAGGTATGTTGATGCTACCATCAGTGGATTTTGCCCCCCTTCCCCCCAAGCTATTTTCGTTAAAATAATTCCTGTACCAGAAACCACCTGGGGAACAAAGCTGCTCTTTTCTCTAATTTGCAACCATGGAGACAGTTACTTAGAGAACAGCACAGGAGGTGTTGAGGCAGCTGTACAGATAATGCGTTTCTGTGATTTTTTTTTTTAAGACCGTTTACTTTAGTGAAATATTACTTATATTTGAGTGACACGTGGTAAAATGGATGTATAGCTGATTTAAAATAAACTAAATAAATAAATAAATAGAAGTGCTCAGTGTGTTTTGTAAAAGAATGGAGAAAGAAACAAATGTCAGCATGTCAGGTATATCTGAGAGGAGAGAAGGAACACAGATAGCCATGCTTAATAATTAGCATTGTATATAAGCACGCTTCTCTTTTTCTTGCATTTCTAAACATAAGTTAAGATGTATCTAAGTAGCAATGTAGAGAATCTAATTGACTTGTGCAGAGTAAAATCTTACCCAGTGAGAGATTAAGAACTTAATTGATTTTTATAAGGAGACATTATAGGCCTGACATCAGAATAATGGTTGATAAAAGATAATAGCTGCATTTCTGAAGACATACTGAAATTCACAGTTACGACTATCTTGTCTGGAAGAGGCTGGCAGGGATTATTTTGCCGTTTTGTTCTTGGGCATCTGTTGTAGTCAGTAGATGGTTTTAACTTTCTTGTTGACTCTGATATTTTTTAACTTTTAATATTCTCATTTTCAGCTACTTTTAATTATATACCAGTTATTTTGGCACTAACAGCAAGAAATTAAACAAGCATACTTAAATAGCTGTAAGTTGAAACGCCTCTGTCAGTGATCTATAAGGCAGTATGTTAGCCAACTTGTGCAAAAGGCTTAGAAAAATATTAGGTCTCTTAGAAGGTAAAATGTCAATGTACATTGCATTAGGAGAGAGCTTTGACACAGATGGAAATGGAATGTTGTGAATTCCATATGTATTCACCTGGTCCATCAGATATGCATATTACTCTTTTTTGCATTCAAGGAAGTCAGAAGGATGTCTCCAGCAGTTTTACAATTTAGGCTGATATTCATACTCACTTGTGCAAATGTGCTAGGATTATCACTGATGGTTGCGAATGAGCATAGCGAGATACATAGAGGCCATTTATGCAAATGCAAAAGGCCTTAAAATAATGAGATGCTACTGAGAAATGTAAATCAGTGTATGCTAATAAGGTGGTTTTGCAATTTATAGTCTAACCTCCATGAGAATGCACATCTGTTGTTAAAAGTGATGCTTCGCCATTGATATTGGAGTTGCATTCCTTGAACTTGCTTCCAACAATCCCTTTAGTAGTTTATCCAAGTATGCAGAAACACTTCCTTGACACATAGTAATTATTTCCCCAGCAACCCCTTCGTTAGTTTGTCTTAAGCATGCACAAGCACTAAAATGTTGCAAAATAAATTATTTTGTCCAGCGATCACTTTAGCAGTCTGACCATGTATGCACAAGCAATTTCCTTATACACAAATTAATTATTTCCCCCAGCAATCCCTTCAAGAGTATGCCTAAATATGCACAAAAATGAAGCATTTACCTTAACAACCCCTTCAGTAATATATCCAATTATGCACAAGTACCAAAGTGAAACATTTGCTCAAGTGGCGCCTACATTAATATCTCCAAGTATGCACAAGCACCAAAATGAAACATTTCCCGAAGTGACCCCTTTAGTAAAATGTCCAGGTATGCACAAGCACCAAAATGAAACATTTCCCGAAGTGACCCCTTTAGTAAAATGTCCAGGTATGGGCAAGTACCAAAAATGAAACATTTATCCAAGTTTCCCTTTCAGGGGTATGTCCAAGTATGCACAAACACCAAAATGAAACTTACCCAACCGATCTCCCCTCAGATCTCCGTAATCTTTTGGAAAACTCTTGCTTACTGGCATAGGTTCAGGGTTATTTACATGCTTAGTGTGCTAATTACCTCATTATATATTCATGTCTATGAATTGTGCCCTTACACAAATATCTAAGGAGGCCCCTTATCAAAGTGCCAGCTGTCCCCTAAAGCATATGTGTTAAGCATGTTATGCTTTTGTGATAGAGGGATATGTTTACAGCAACTCCTTCCTATTTTTGTATTCATGCTGAAAGTCCAGGATTTGCATGTCCATGTAGCTCTGTTCTTTGTGGATTACCACTATGAAAATAAGAAGTATGGACTATGAAAACCAGCCTTAGATTTCAATTATATTCTAATATTGCCATCTTAAGGATAACAGATACAAAGTTTCTGCAAAGTGATTTATCATTTATATAAACAAATAGCCAAATGGTCAGACAAATAAAAATTTTATAGACCTCTTTAACATTATTATGACCATAGCAAATGTTCCACTCTGAGATAGTTCCAGTAGCCCTGCTAATATATCTGTGCTCTCTTCTAGGTTCATAGACTCATACTTGAACAAATTGTAAAAGTAAAAGGATTTTCATAAAAGTATCAAAATAAATATATACAATGTATACATTTCTCAGATGTTTAATTACCAATGAAATTGCTGTGATATTTGATGTGGTCAGAAGACAAGTAATAATTGTGCATTAAAAAAAACATATTGAACATATCTGCCATAAAAATTACTCATAGAGATTATTACGTTTGCATGCATATTTACAGTGTTTAAGTGAACTTGTTATCAGGGACAGGGTTGATCAAAATTCTTAACAAGCAATTTTTGTCCAGCAATTAAGGTGATAATTATATTTATTTCTAAAAATGACTTTGGTATTTCCATTTGTGTGCCATATATTGCCCCTGTAAGATTGAAGCAAATATGAGACTTGAACGTTTCAGTTTGGTTCATCTACCTCAAAGTAATGAGGACAAAGCACTATTTAAGATGTAAACACAGTATGCATGAGATTTTCAGGTAAAAGAGAGAGAATTGCAGAAATAATAACTTCAAATGAGGACATGGGATGAGGTAGATGTCCATAATCTGAATGGCATGCCATAATCTAGGATGGCTCTGTCAGAAGCAATCTGTGGATCTGTGTCCTTTTCTTAAGATTAGGTCATTGTAGTGACTAAACAATCCTGCCCTAGCAAGGCTGTGGCAGTGAATCAAATATTGGTCATTCTTTGGGTGTCAGGGTCAGCTTGGATTTTTAGTACTGCAGAAAAGTTACCATGGATTGGCAAACTAATGTGGTGATCCCCTTCAACCTGCATTTTTAGTGTTGTAGAACAGTTACTGTGGACTGGCAAAGTGATGCAATGATCCAGATTTTCAGAAAAGAGAGAAGAGTGTTTCCTTGTTGTAGTGACTCATGTTCCTCAGCCTTCTATGAAAGTCTTCATCAGGTTTCAGGAGAAACAGTGTTAATTCTATCTTGGGCATAGAAGTGTGGAACTACTCTTTGTCCTGCATATAGATATTGAAAGGGACATGAGACTTTTTCAGTACTGTCTATATATGTTTTGTGGACTCTTGCAGATAATACAACAGATTGTGGTTCTATGTCTCTATTGCACAGACCGAGTACTTCAAAAACAAGAATTAGCAAAGGGTGTGTTTAGTCTCCCCTGTTTTTTATGATTTTCTTGGACTGACATCAACTTGCTGCTGGAGAATGAAGAGCATCATGTTTTCATACAGGAGGTATGCATCTCTGAATACAGTCAACACTGGCCTCTAAGACTGCAATGACTGCAGGCATTAATATGGACGGGAGTGGTCCATTGCTGAGTGTAAAGCAATTGAGGCATGAAATCAGCCCCCTCCCCCCAAGTCAGAGATTAAGTTTGCTTTTCACAGAAGTCTGAATTGCTGTCTGTGAGTAAAGGGGCAGCACTTATCTCAAATCAAGGAATTTCTGGCTGTCTGTGTCTTGATTATAAGTGAGAATAGTGTTGATATCCCTATACCAAATGTATGATGAGTGAGGGTCAGAAGTCTTCCTCAGTGAAAGACAAGTGCCACTAGTGATTTTGGTATAGCTAACCAATGATTGTTTACTTCATACGATGACTACAATGACCACAGTACAGAGGACTTTATTTTTGATGTTACTTCTTATAGGAGGCAAAATAGCTTTTGACATTACAAGAAGCTTACATTTCTGCATACCACAAATCATTATCAGGTATTTCAGTTCTGTTGTGAGTTTTGAATGTACTTACAAATTATTTATTTTATTATTTCTTACAAATGTATAGCAGATGTAAACAAAGATTATGCCATCTCAATGATGAAAATTCCTGTAAAAGTAACAGGGTGGGAATCATAAATGGTTTATGCTATGTGCAGAGATTCAGAGGATTCTTAAGATTCATAAAGATTTAGAAGGCTATTTTAGTGTAATGACCATTCACACTTTTCTGTTACTCACCCTCAAAGATGAGGAAAAGGCCACTTAAGAGATTTTTTATAAATTTGCATAACTGGTATAGAAACAGTTTTGTTAATATTTATAATTCTTTTAGTTTGAAACAAGTAGATATCAGGCTTGCCTTAATCTGACTGTCATGACTGTATCTGTTACGAGTAGTTCTGACATAACTGCTTTTGAAAACTTAGTAAAGCATTTGTTGACTATCGGGCATTAATATACTATGCATACCTTATTGCTTTATGTTACAATAGACAAACTACAAACATATTGCTAATCATACAAGGAAGGCCCCACAAAAATTATTAATTTGCAAATTTGTATTAGACAGATAATGGCTAGACAGGCAGACAGACAGACATACTGAATCAAAAATGCATGGTTCCTTGCTTTATGCTTAATTTTGGTGACCTGACAAGTAGGCATAGTGATCCATATGTGACAGAGATAGCCCTGGACTAGGTGATGAAAATCAGGACAAAGTCTGTGACTATGTGAAAGTGTTCAGTGACTTTTCTGTTGGCTATGAGGCTCCGCATGTGTTCACACTTGTGGCACAGTACCCCAGGTGGTAGGTAACCTTCTCTGTGGGCTTTTTGTGGTGCCTTCATTAATCATAATGAAGCCTGGGCTACACAGCTGTAGCAAGAAGGCATAAAGACATCATTTTAACACAGAAGTTGCAATCAACAACAGTGATTATTAATTCTGTTTCCAAAATATTTCTGGAAAAAATAAAGGATTCAATAGCTCTCTGAGAAGTTTGATTCTATAAATGTATTAAATGACTCTCCTATTTTCTGTATTACAGTAGAGGAAAGGAGGCAATGAAAGGAACTCAAATAGCTAAATTAGTAGAGGTGTCTGTTTAAGTTGGTAACGCTAAGTCTTAGGTGTTCAGCTTTTGTAAACATTGGTTCTTTTATGACTAAACCTCCCTTATTGACTTTCCATTTTAGCGTGGAAGCTTAATTTTTTTCTCAGGCAGATTTTATTTATATTAATAAAGTGGGATCTGTTTCAGTCAATAAAATAGTGCTTTCCCATAAACGCGGTTAAGTGAGCCCTTATTTAACTTTGAAATTAGAAAAAAATACATCAAGATGAAGCATGAATTATGGGATTTCCAAGAAATCTGGAGGCACAGTTTCAGCATTTTTTTAACTGCACTGCCAGCATTGTGAATAAATGATACACTGCAGTTTGGACCTGATGGTTCCTCTAAAATTTTATAATTTCTCTTTACTGGAGAGAAAGAAAAACAGAGTAAGAGAAAGACAGAGTGCAAAGAATTTAAGTACAAAAGTTATTTGAGAATTAGAACTGACAGGGACATGCAGTATGCATTCTTTCATTCAGTCTTGATCTCTGTATATTGTACAGTGTAGATGAAAGGAATGACCCTTCTGAATATAACAAAAGATTAAATAATACAAATTCGGTTCAGATTTATTCATAAATAACATTGCATCGCAAACTTTAAATGGTTCTTAGAATCTAATACTTATTATCCTATTTGTTCTTAGAAATCACTTTTGGTATTTTGTATAGGAAGACATCTAACTGAAGTTAGTTTTAGTTATACATTACAAAATCCAGAAACATCATCCTTTATAGCTGAAACAAAATGTTTTCCCAGTTCCTGTGCATTACAAAAAGCACATGCTAATTACTTCATTTTTTTCAAGCATATTGCAGGCTCGTTGGTAAAACGGTGGTTTTGCTATAAGCTTAGATTTTGATGAATAAGTTCCACATCTCAAGTAAAATATACTATGAAATGGTAATTTGTGTAGTTAGATAAGGTACAAGTGAATGTTAGTGTCACAGTCTTCATGACAGCTGAACTATTCCAGGTAATGCGTTGGTGTTAATGGATGCTAACTTGTCAAATTGGAACCAAGCCCTTTATTTCTAATCATTTCATTTAGCATCCATCTTACATCTCCCTGTTCTACTGCTTAGATATATCACTTTCTTATTTACTTAATTATCTAATTTTGTCTCATTTATTTTCTTACAACCAACATCATTCCATGGGAGCCTTTTTAGGGCACATTCTTTTATCTAAACTGGTAGTTTGTTACACTTGCACTCAGATTTTGAGTGCATGCTGTGTTGTAATTCTACACTGCGTGGCAACATATTACAACCTGCTTTAATGTATCCTTTTTTGTAGATATTATCAAAGTCTGGTACTCTTTTTACCTAACAAATAATAAAACAACAGATGTGACAGCAGTACTCATCACCGCATGCAGCAAGCAAGAAAGTGAGTCATCTGTCAGCTTCCCTGTTGCTCTAGAACATGGATGTCCACATTGACAGAAAAATGATTCAAGGAAACAATGAGCATTATTCAGATGTCAGGGCATAAAACCTGCTATTGTTTCAGTTCAGATGGGACTGATGATGTAATGTACATAAAGGCCATAGCCGGCCTTAGGCATAGGCATAGGCTGGGCGGCCGCAGGGGCCTAGCAGGCAGCAGGCTTTTTTATTTTATATTGATGTAGTTAGACCAGGATGGGGGCACCAGGTAGTGTGGTGGGGTGCCATGGAGCCCTTTTGCCTAGGGCACCAGTTGACCTAAGGCCGCTGCTGATAAAGGCATGGGTAACTGTAGCACACTGACAAATAACATCAAGATAAAAGAACAAATTATCTGCAACACTTTATATTTTGACAGCTCTCATTTCAGCGTAAGAGGTTCATTGTGTTCTCTTTATTTCACACCTAATGAACCTAAGGAATGTTTTGTAAAATATCATTATCAGGAATGACTTCAACTACCCATGGCCAATGGGCTTAACCATAGTAGTAACAACAGGCATGTTTAGTGTTTCATATATTTCATTAATTAACAAGCTGTACCAAGTGCTCTAGAATTAAATCCAGGAAACTGATCTTCAGAATATCAAATTTACCAAAATGAAACCATCATGTTTCACATCACCATTGCATCTCATGAAGCCAGAACATAATACTGTCAAATTCACCTTTAGAATAGAGACTATGTTAAAAATAGAAGTGCATTACTAGGCTTATTAATGAGTTAAATATATAAATTTAGGAAGGGATTAACAATGTATTCAATGTTCTGGGTATATGTAGCACTAATTGTGTCCATTTTAGACTCAAATACATAGAAAATCCATTAAGAAATGCCATGGTGCAGCTACAATATGTGTGCAATTTGAAGACAAAGTTGATGTGTGGTACATGTACTGCTTGTAGACCTCATACTTATGCATTCATTTTCTACAATTTGTTTAAACATGCTATTCTTTTACTAATAGGTTTATAGGTTCACAGGTGTTTAATAAGCTAATGACCACAAGCACCTTTTTATGTCTAGCCATGCATCCCATGGCTCCTAGGATGACCTCCTAAGATACCAGTTATGGTGTCCTGGGCAACCATTGTGCATCAGTCAGGTGGCTCCTACTTGCAACCTACTAATGAATCATTCATTGTGCTATGCAACACTTCAAATAACTGCAATTATAAATTCATCCACACAAGGCAATCACCATCCTAATTTACCCTGAATTACCTCAAGTATTTTTGTCCTGGGATCATTGCTTTTCAGTATCTTTGTCGTATATGTCAAACCTGACTCCAGTGTGTGACTCACCAGATATGCAGATGAGTAAATTAGGAGCACTGCACTTATCCCCATTGTCACCATTACCCTTCAAATGGCAGAGTATCGCAAATGAATGCTGTCGGTGAAATTATGTTACCTTCAATGTCAAAAAATGAATCTAGCACTTGGCAAAAAAAAAAAGAAAAAACAATCAGCTTTTTATACTATTCATAGGCAACAACTTAAATTTGGCAAACTAATAAAAAGACATTGGAGTCCTTGTAGAAGATGATTACTTGCCCGTTTCCCCAATGTAATGCAATCCCAGAGTTGGTATATTTAGATTGGGGGTGTAGGGGGGGCTTTGACATATTGAAATTTGTGTTTCTTTGTTCAGTGATGACCAAGTGCATTCTTTCCCCTGTTAAAAAATTTGGTAGTGTGATTGCTCAGTAAATTAACATTTCAGTGTTGTCTTCTTGGTAAATTGAGTTTCTGGTAAGTGTTGTTTCGATCATTAGTAGGACTATATACATACATATATATATATATATATATATATTTTTTTTTTTTTTTTTTCTTGTAATGCATACAATCACAGTCATACAAGTAGCTGTAATTGATGTTCCCATATTTGTGTGTGGGTGTATGAGGATGCTTTCATCTGTTGCTTATTCTAATGTTTTGTGTTATATTTTCTTCTGTTTCTTGTAAGGAAAGTGTTTTTGTTCTGTTACATCAATGGGGATTGAGGTTAGTAAATGATGGCAGACATTTGACTTTCAGACTTGATCACCTTAAAAAGCATGCTAATGGAAAGCCTGTTATTCTAACAAGTTTCTAATTATATAAAGATAATAGTTGTCCCCAGGCTTGCTTCTTTGACTACCATTATTTTTAGCTTTCTCCTTTATTCTTAAGATAAGAGGTTGTGACATATCTGAGAGGAGGGGAGAGGTAGCAGAATCTATTCTGACAGCCAGCAGTGAGCTAAAAATATAAATTCCTATGTGACAGACTTATCTATTTATTCATTCATTTGATGTGAACAAACAACTGAAGTATACAGTCATTGTCATACTAATAAACTTAACTGATAGGAGTTTTGTGTGTGTGTGTGTGTGTGTGTGTGTGTGTGTGTGTGTGTGTGTGTGTGTGTGTGTGTGTGTGTGTGTGCGAGTGTGCACGAGCGCACTCGCACTTGCGCATGTAGGGGTTTAAAATAAATTAATGTGACCAGTAGTCATTATTTTTATTTTATTTTAATCTGGTATCTGAGGTATATGCAGTCAATAAAGTTGGCTTTCATTGCTAGGTTCAGGGATTGTCTGTGAATCAAAGTATTTGACACTGTGATTGACACTGTTGCCAGTCATTCAAGTTAAGCAGCCATTATTCTAGCTTTGCAGAGGTAGAGTGCATTTGTGTGAAACCATATGGAATGTGGCTACTTCATGACAACTGGATGTCTGAGGTGTCCATAATCAGTAAAGTGTCTGTAAGGGAATTTTCTGTGATGATTATGTGCTTGTGTGTGTGTGTGTGTGTGTGTGTGTGTGTGTGTGTGTGTGTGTGTGTGTGTGTGTGTGTGTGTGTGTGTGTGTGTGTGTGTGTGTGTATTGTGTGTGTTTGTGTGTTGTGTGTGTATCAGAGAGGGGTTGCAGTATATCTAAAAGTAACAAGTTGGTTGTAATTTTTTAACTTTCCATCACAGTCACACATCAGCATTGTACTCAGTAAGTTGTTGTCAGTTGCAGTCTGGCCATCGTGTGCATGACAGCAGCTGGTCACTCTAGTGCCACAATCTAAAAACACTTGCTTCTCTGGTTAAGTGTTTGGCTGTGATATCCTCTGTATAAAGGCTGCATGTGTTCTCCATCCCTACATGGGTTTTTTTCACTGTGTGCATTGGTTTCTCCTCCCAGACCCTCAGCTGTATCTAATACCCATAGAGTAGACAGAATATATTTATCACTCTTTGCAGGGGCAGGAAGGCAAGCACTATTCCAAGATTCCAAGATAGGAATGATATATATATATATATATATATATATATATATATATATATATAGAGAGAGAGAGAGAGAGAGAGAGAGTTGTCATTTGAGTTTATTGGGGAACTACTCTTTTGTTAACTTTTAATATTATGCTTTAGACACAACTTGTGAAAGAAAACATAAAACTGAATGTTTTACTTACTGATGTTTTTGTTCAGGCCATCATTAAATCACAAGGTTATACAAAAGCTTTAAAATGCATCCAGTGGCCCCAAAATCCCCAGCTTAATTCATTTTATCATCTAGACTTACTGCATTAGAATCTTTGGAAGGTAAGATACAGCATGGAAAAGCAAGACAGAAGGAATATATCTGGGTGGTGCAGGGCTCAGACTGAGGAGAAAACAGAAATTGGTTACTGCAGATGTGCAGGCGGACCAGTGCGCAACATGGTGACTATGGAGCCTTTTGTTTAGGGCTCCATTTCTCCTAAGGCTGGCCGTGATGACTGCAATTAGATGTGCAATGTATATTGATGATAATGTGGCTTTAATGAGTGACCACATACTGAGGCAGTCTGTGGATAGAAATGAATGATGGCATATATGGTCTGATCACAGGTGATGGTCATTGCCCTGCAATAATAGAGCCCCACATCATTCCTGTTAGCCCCAACCATTCCGTTGTTCCCTGTATCCCCTCACTCTTGCTTTGAAGTCACCAGCCTCGATTGGAATATATAGAGTAATTCCATTCCCGTTATGAGATGAATGCCAATCCTACTAACTTCAACTGCTGTTTGATACTGCCATATAAATACTTTGTTGCCTTTTCTAGGTAATGACTGTATAAGTCATTGTTCTCTTTTCTCTGTAAAGGTGTATCAAACCTGCTTTATGCTAAATTGCTTATTTCTTTTTAAGATGTCTATTTTTTCTGTGATTGTAGTCCTTTGGATACTGCCAGAAACTGGACTGGTGAGACCAGCACAATACCCTGGGAAACAAAGTTAAATATATAAATAAATAATTAATAGCAGATAATGGTAGTAAGTGAGGTGTGAAGGTAGCAGGTAGAGCTAACAGGAAAGTTTGTAAGGAGTCCAACCTGCGAAAGCAAGAGGCAGAATAAAAAATAAATCTACCTGTCTGTCTGTCTTATCTATCTACCTATCTATCTATCTATCTATCTATCTATAGAGTGTGTGCTTGAGAGTGTGTGTGTGTGTGTGTGGGGGGATGAAAGAATAAATTACAAACTACCTACATTGATGAAAGTCTGAGGTGGTGGGATGAAGAAATTTTGCCTTCTTTGTGGGAAATATGCTAATAACTGTAGAAAGGTTGAACTAAAAGGCAAGAAGCATTTGACTGCTGGAGATCTGGAGAGGAACATGTCGATTCTATGAAGAAGATGAGTACTTTAGAGCTGGAGAGAAAGGGGAGAACATTGTTTATGTGTGGTGAATATGTGCGGCAATTAGGAAACTAGGGAAGGAAGTGTTAGGAATATTAAGGGAATTCTACAGCAACACAGGAATAAACAACTGAATGAAAGAAATTAATGACAGTGGTTGCTGGTTAAAAAGTGAAATTACAAAATAGTGGAATGTATCAAACTCAATGGTGCATACATAATAAAAGAGTAAAAAAAGGGTAGAAACGGCAATAACAGTATCAGGAAACAAAAATCGGGGCCTAAGACTAGCAAAAAGATGAAATCAGTACTTATGAGAGGCACAAAAGGAAGAAGTCATGGGATAGGAGATTAATATTAGAGATATATGGCAGGTAAGAAAGACTTGCGAGAATTGTTGGTCTAACAGTAAAGTATACATAGCCAATAGTGTTAGTCAACAGTAATGGCTGTCAGTGAGTAGACAAAAAGCCAAGCATAAAATAGTTGTACAGCAGCTCAAGCATACACTGTGGCAATAACTACATGACCAGGAGGTCCTACAAGTATCTATGCATGCAGCATATAAGCCTTGTTAAATTACTGATTAGTCTGTGAAGATCTGTATCCAAACACTTTAATTTGTCTACTTAATGTGATTTATGCAGAGGTTACCAAACACTGTGTACTGAGCACAGTCCTGATGCCCCATCTAACTCATGTAAAAAAGCTTAACAGAATTCTGTTTCAACAATTGTTTTTGAGGGGGGACTATATCTACTGCGACTGCACAGTATGGGGGAACTCTCCTCCTGTACCCCAAATCTCTGCATATGCTCCCTATATGACTTTACCAACTTGGAAAAAATGGAAGTGCTTTTTTTTCTCTTTTATCCAAGATGGTATGACCACGGAGGTAACATATTTGGAGATCATAGGTGTGTGAGCAGAGCCATCTCATTTCATAGGGGGGGGGGGTGATGCAAGGAATACTTGGGTTAACATTTAAATTACTTTAATGTTGCCACAGTGGACAGCTGAATGGTGATGCAAACATCCTCAGTAAAATTCCGGTTCAGTCAGTCAAAGTAGACCCATATATAATCCTATTTATGTAATAACTGCACCTTCTGATACCAACATTTCAAAAAGAGCAATTTAGAACAAAAACTAATTCCTAGTGCCTTACAACTGTGTGTTGTGAAGAAATAAGGGAAATGCACTTGTAGTAATGAACATGCAGTAATATATGCAAGTTTTAAGGTCACATATTTGTGATTAATGTATAGCCCCAGCTCATACCTCTCAACCTCTTAGAACAAGAAATCTGGACAAAGTCAGAAATAATGTGGGACAGAGGCCCAAAAATAGGGACCATTTTTAAACATTGCTCTTACAAACTTAGAAAGTTGATAGAATAACTGATTTTGCATTAGCATGAATTTTCTGAAGGGTATGAAGTATGAAACTAAAATCATTATCGTCTGACTTCAGTCTTACATGATTGGCTAGAAAACCACAATTTTAAGAAAAATGGACCAAAATCATGAGGCAGACATCTAGACATTCTGTGAAAATCTGTACAGTTGAGAGGTATGCTCCACCTTCTGGCTTTGGTGTTTCATTAAATGTGGACTAAAGGCTATTGATTTTTAGGGTCCATTTAGTGTGTGGCATACTCTAAGCATTGTATTATATTCACTAATGAAAAGAGTTCTAAATTTCCTAAAGTTTTCACATTCTTTCCATGTTAATCTGTCTCTCCTCTTACTCCCATGGAGCCAGAAACACAACGTTTGTGATTCCATAGTCTCCAACCAGGTTACTGAAAACCCATTAACTTACATTTTGAGTTATTCCATTTTATCCATAATCATACCATTTAGCATGCTAACATTCTTTGTTTTGCAATCAAACATTCTCTTTACTGCTTACAAAACAACACCCTCCTTGTATTTGTTTTTAGTTTCTTTAAAAAATGTATTTAGCATGAGCCTAGGGATTTGTATAGCCCACAGTTTTTCAGCAGCATCATAGAAAAAATAAATTCCATCCATTCAAGACCTACCATTAGACCATGAAGGTTTGGAGTCAGATAATTAGGCTGGTTAGAATTGGTCAAATCACTGTGGGTTTGTGTTAGACAGATTATTTAAAACCTTATTGAATCCCTTATAAAAGTACTGTAAATAATCTCTTTATTCAGGAGATATTCAGTAGTAAGACATCCAGTTTGATCCAAAGTGTGTGCAGAATGTCTGATTTGGTTAAACACAGATTAAATAATTTCATCACTTTGCTTTATATTAATACACCTATGACTACATACCTGTTCTCTCACCGACAGATACCACACAGTGACAAGAATATAAAAAGCCACATGAATAGTGAATAAATCCACTGGGTCTAGTGGTTACAGCTCAGACTAGGAAAGTAGAAATCAAACACTTTTAAGCTTTCGTCTGTGAAATGAGGCTCGGGCATATTCTGAAGGAATGACAGTAAGACAGACATTCCATCTGTGGTATCAAAATATTAAGAAAAGCATTACAGTTTATTTCCAGAAAGAACTGCTTTAATGTTGCATCTAAGAAAAAATAAGAAAATCTTTAAGCCCACTTGCCTACTGTGTTAATTTGGTAGGTAGCACCGTAATCACGAGGAACAGCAGAAACAGATTTTTTTTTTCTTTCCAAATATGTTATTTATATGTGTATATGTTACATTATAGAGGGTGAAGCAGAGACGGAAGGAAATAAGTGCCTCTTTAATGGCTGATCACTGATTCTGGATGTCCTTGAATCTCTGATTATATTTTACATTTGCGAATATGGATACATCAGAATCACCTTGTCTTTACCTAGAACATCTAAACAAGTAGCATCTATAGAAAACAAATAGGGATGATGAAATTTGCTTTTATTTCATTGTTAAATAGTGACAGGAAATCAAGCAGGCAGTGAGCATAACACAATATAAACAGCCTGCCAAACAACACACGCATGCAATCTTATAGACAGAAGGATGCATGAACATGCGGGCACACATGCACAAACACACACACACACACACACACACACACACACACACACACACACACACACACACACACACACACACACACACACACACACACACACACACACACACACACACACACACACACACACGTAAATCACATTCAAGTGTACCAACTAAAATAGCATACATTTATAATGGTTCTACATTAACTGCAGGAGCTTCAGCTGCTCGAATTCCAAGAACTCCCATCCATGGGCTTGTGCGGCTGTTTCCTCAACTGCACACCTGGCCAAGCAGCTGCTTGAACTCTAACATGAGTTCAAGGATGCAGCTACTGTAACAGTCAGGCGCCATCAAGGTTTCATTACAGAACTGGTAAATGGGAAGGGAAATGGGGACTGGGGCTTTAGGTTTAAGGAGGGGAGGGGGGTTTAGGTTTAGGGAGTGACCTGAGGTTAGCTCAGAGTAAGAGTTAGGGAGGGGAGGGGGATTTTAGGTTTAGGGTGCAACCAGGAGTTAGTTCAGAATTAGGGTTAAGGAGGAGAGGATGATTTTAAGTTGAGAGAGTGACCTGGGTTTAAGTTTTGGGGTATTTTAACTTTAGGGAGCAATCAAGAGTTAACGCTAGGTTAGGGTTAGGGGATATTAGACTAGGCAGGGATCAGGAGTTGTTTTTAGGGTTAGGGTCAGGGTTCTGGGAGTGACAGGTTAGTGGTAGTGCAATGGAAAATGAGGTGGTTGAAATTAGGATATTTGCCTGTATGAGAGACTGGCACCAGTGAAGTGTGCCGTGAGCTAATGGTGAGTGAGCATTTGTAGTAGAGCTATTTATAATGCATAAAAAGTAAGTTCACAGTGGTACAATGTCATTCTTGGTTGTGCATTGCTGCTAACATATTCGTCTTGGTTTACTTCTTGAACTGTAAGTCAGGGATTCTAAAACATTTCTGCAAGGTTCAGTAAGGTTGGTGACTCTTGCACCTTATTTCATAGCACTAAATTATGAGGCTACAGATGTATGCCTCATGAAAGTGCACTTCCATGCCTGCAGTATTAAAAATATGCATCTTAACTTTTACTTGCAGTGCTTAGATAAGAGACGCTCACGGTACTTCTACAATGAGCATTATTGCAATGTTGTCTTTGTGCCTTTGCAAGCGAACAGCCTGTCTGTTGTATACTATGCCATGCATATTCGAATGGAGATCGGACTTCTACGCCTCCTGCTGATTTCCTTCTTCTGAACCCTCATCGTTGTTCAGTACTATCAGGTCCTATTACATAATGTCTGCAGTAAAGAAACAGCAGAGCAAAATGACAATAATTGCCATAAAGATGCAGTTCATATCATGAGTCTATATAGCAGTGCAGCAGACCAGATGTCATGCTACATCCAAAGTAAGTCAGGATCTGTTTTAACGCCCTTGTCCCTTTATTTCAGTCATTCATAACGTTCACATTTACATGTACTTGCATGCTCCAGCAATTGATGTAACTCTGCAAGTAGTCTGTCTTTTTCCCTGCTTTCTCCGTAGCAGTCCCCATACCACTCTTTAGTGTATGTTGTCTTTATAAATGAACACACCCTTGCAGGAGTCTCATTGTCAGTACACGGTGTAGTGATGACACAATGTGTTATTCCAAGGCCTCTTAGCTTCTCATTGGCCATGTCTGTTGCTGTATTGTTTCCCCCAGATTCTAAAGAAGATTTAACTTTTATAATTTCTCATAGATTACCAATGATTTTTGGCTTTTGGTAACCCATTTCTGTGTTTCCCTCAGTTGCTTACTTTGTAATTGTTTTAAACCATTCTTATTATGGACATTACTAATCATTTTGTGTTTTCTTTGAGAGGCTTCCTGCCGGTGAAGACTGGTTGATCGGATGTTCATAGACACTGATATTTAATCTAGTTGGATTTTTGATTGTTTGTACTTATGTTTTTGGGCTTCAAAAGTTTTGTCAACCTTATCAATAGATATAATTGCACTACAGGTGATTTATTAGCACAGATTATTTGTAGGATACATTCTAAGACTGTGAAATTTAGATTTTCTGGCAAATTTATTTCCTTCTGTTTTCTCCTTGACTTCTGCTTGCCAGGGAGAATTTACTTTCTTCATGATAAAGTGTCGTTGTTATTAGTATGGCCATAATATAGGGACAAAATTGCTATTAAGTTGTCTGGTAATTTTGTGCATCATGTACAAGGTGGGAAAAGGGGGTGGTGAATGGATGAGTGGATTGATATTTAAAAATTAAGTACTGTACATAGTAGTTTGTTTGGACTTTGGAGAAATCAGTCAGCCCTCTGCACGTACGGCTATTGCACAGCTCAGAAACATCAGAAGACTACAAAAACATGGTAGAGCCAGCAAACAGTGGACAGTAATCCGTTTATTGATGGAGGATGGAGAAAAAAACGGTTTCAGACTTAAGGCCTTCCTCAGTGTCTGCAGACACTGAGGAAGGCCTTAAGTCTGAAACCGGTTTGTTTTTCTCCATCCTTGCACTGTGATGCAAAGCAGTCTGTCATCACCCATGCCATACACGTGCAGTACTTCTGAACACAAAATAAGCAGCAGCTCACGCTGTGTAGCTAAGAAATGCCACAATGTTTCAGAACAGCTTGCATCCCGTTCACAGCTGCATTCTGCTCAAGGCCTAAAAAGATGGCTAGACTAAATTTTTCTCATCTCTGACTTTATCTGTCTATGCCCCTTCTATCCATCTCTCTCTGTCTCTCATACTATGATTTATTTCTGCAAAAATTCATAATGATACTTTTTACAATGTATGCAAGTCTCTGCTATCAGTTCATATGTTATACTCAGCATGTATTGCTTGAGGGAGTTTCTGTTTTTACTTCATGTTGACAAAGTGCATTACCATTTAAAATGCATTGTGTTTTTGTTTGTTTGAGCTTGTGCTCCACCTCAGAAAAAGCAAAATAGTGTGTGTGTGTGTGTGTGTGTGTGTGTGTGTGTGTGTGTGTGTGTGTGTGAGACTCTAACCCTGCACCTTGTGTTTGTAAGGCATACACCTTAACCATTAGGCCACCCTCCCAACCCCTACACATGTATGTAATTTACATCATTCTGTCCATGTAAATACAGCAAGTTTGGAGTGAAAGTCATAAGATAAAGGAATGAAATCTGAAGTTTCTTACCATTGCAGTAAGAATAATAAGCTATGGGGAAATTGGAACAAGCACGGCTTCCAGATATCTCACAACAAAATATGTTTTATTTGTATTTGTGTAGGATATTTCCCATACTCTATACAGTTTTCAGTACCTGAGTAGCATGGCTTCATCTTGGCAATCTCTCAGGTTCTTTGAATGTTAGCTGGGCAGTTGTGATACAAGCAGAGTAGTTTTGCGAAGACTTAGTGACACCATAAAAGTGATCCAGATTTGTGGAAAAAAAGTGATAGCCAAAAATTGATGTAAAAAAAGTAATGATGCTATTATTTATGGACATGGTCTCCTAAGCCCATACGTAACGTCCATGTTAATATAGTTTATTATGAAATGACAATACAAAGTAGTAAGAATTTGTCAGACATAGAACATGGCTTGCCTTCAGCTTCCAAAGTATATTGCTGCCTGGATTTAAACAGTACAGTGTTTTTCTTATTCAGTTAGCATGATAGAATTATGCATATCTGGAAAAAATTAATACTTTTTTTATTTTAGAACTGACTGATATGAACATGAAATGAACATATCTTTTTTAGCACTGTATATGGATTGTGAAATTAGGAAGGCAGCTTGCTTAATATTTTTAAAAAGTGTTTTAAGAAAATATTTTTGCTGCATAACATTTTGACATAATTTAATGAATGTGATGTTTAATGGTTTGAATTCTATGTAGGAGTTCACATGCACAGATATTCCATTTCCTAAAGGAGTCTGCATCTATCCCTGAGAGTTCCTAGAATTCTATGTTGGATTTCCCGTGCACAGATTTTCAGTTTCCTAAAGGAGTCTGCATCCATCTCTAACAGTTCCTCAAATTCTATGTAGGATTTCAATGCACAGATATTCTGTTCCCTAAAGGAGTCTGCATCCATCTCTAACAGTTCTGTGAATTCTATGTAGGATTTCACGTGCACAGATATTCTGTTCCCTAAAGAGTCTGTATCCATCCCTGACAATACCTCAGGAAACCAAGCCACCAATGGAATCTTAGTCACCTGGGCTGTAGTTAGGGCTTTATCCTCCCACAACAAAGCAGTGGCTACAACAACGTATGACCTTTAACCCACTACGCTAACTGCCAGACAAAACAGCGAGTATTAAACGCCAGTCTATTCATTTTGAAATTTCAGTTGAAAAGCTGTTTTGTTACTCTTTCTCAAGATGCAGTTCATTGGTTTAGTAATCATTAATATAAAATACAGTTTTATGTAGAAGTATTCATGCCTTATAGATATAATTGCTATTCTCCAAATGTATTTCTACCTTTAATTGTTCTGTCTCAGAACAGAAGAAGATTCCTTCTATGTAGTTTATTCTCATTTATGGTTGGGGAGGACTTACTCTTTTAAATTCTTCTTTTACTGTATATTGTGAAGACTTAACATGGTTCAAGTATACACTGAATTCAAGGTAACTTTAATCAGTGATACCCTGAAGAATTATTTTTTAGAACTGGTAGGGCTGTTTCAAAAAGATTCACCTGGCATTTTGGCATTTTTTTTTTTTTTTTTTGCATTTGCATTTCCACTTGCAACATTTTTATGTATCTATTAAAAAGTTATAAAAAATAGTGCACTTGTTTAAACTTTTGATAAATTTAAACAACAAAGCTTGTCATTGTTTTACATTATATAATTATATCACTATTGTGTGGGTCAAAGTACAGGAAAAACATAACTCATTTGATCCCTTCATGAATAATATTAATGCAAAGTAATATAAATTCTAATTTGTTCTGCAGTTATTATGCAATGTCTCATTTCTAATAAACAATTATTATTCTGTGAGTGCCTAGACAGAGTAATATTTATTGTGCAACATGACAACTGTCTCTGAGATTCATTAATTAATTGAATCAATCAGATTTGAAAAAAAACATTTTGCAAAGACCACTTTACCATACACCGAGAAACCTGAAAAACGCCAACTAGCATAATTTTGTATTTATGTGTTAAACTTGCAATAATATTTACTCAAGTGTAAATTACAGTGGATCACATGTAGACTACAGACTTGTCACTGATGCAGCAAACCATAAATATATTCAACAGTTATAAGCAACTAATTTAACCACACCAAACCTCCAAGCTATAATTGTGTGGTGTAGCCCCCTCATGGTCTACTCCTGACTTCTGCTTCTTTCATGATGGATAGGTGCTGACCCCTGAAACCTTGAACTGTATAACAATAAGTACAGAAAATTAATTGCTAGATGGACAGTTAAATTCATTTGTTCAATGTGGAAATACCATATTCTTCTCTGATAGGATTTACGTCAGTAAAAAACTAAGAAAACATTTTATAGAATGGGAATAGTTTAACTGTTTGAAGAGTTGTATGGATCTGAATCCACTCCCTTGCATGCAGCACATTCGGCAATGGGTGCCCTTCAGCACTCATTTCCATAGCAAGTACAGGTTTTATGAGATTGGATTGCCTACTGCATGCCTTTGCAATGTGAGAGGAAACTGGAGCACCTAGAGAGAATCCACACAAATGGAGAGAAGACATGCACACTCCACACAGAAGGGACCCCAGCTGAGAAGTGAACTGAAGAACCTCTTACTGTGAGGTGACAATGCTAACCACTACACCACTGTGCCATCCTGTATGGATGTAACAATTTAAATATATGTAATTTTGAAACAGGTATGATCCCCCACTGCTGGACCAGTAAGCATGGAGCCTCAATCCTCACCACTAGCACCAGGGGGGATGCATAAAGTCCAATTTTCCTTAAGAGCACACGGAGACCACAGTCAGTCCAGGGCTAGTTTCTCCCTCTTTTTTCAGATCCCCAGTAAGACTCCTCACTAGCACAGCTATAGAATTGAGATCTTAGCTGAGGGGCCAAGTCAAAACCTCCAGCACCTTCTCTGTCCAGCCAATGCATTATGTCCCTGCTGAAGTAGCTGACACACACACACACACACACACACACACACACACACACACACACACACACACACACACACACACACACACACACACACACATACACACACACACACACACACACACACACACACACACACACACACACACACACACTTTGAGGTTTGATTTACACACACACACACACACACACACACACACACACACACACACACACACACACACACACACCTGCACACACATGCAGCTGGCAAAGCTTGGCACAGGTTTACTAGCTTTGCCCCCTTCTGCCCAGACTATAAGGTAGTTATCACTGCCACCAGCCAGCTCCTTATCATCTACTTTAATGCCCTTAACAAATGGTGTCCAATCTCACTGTGTAATGTTACTGTTAACAAAAATGGTAGTTTGACCAAGAGCAAGGCTATTAGGAGTGGCCAACATAGCGTCACCAAATAGATATGGAAGTACTCTCAGAACTTAAATATGTCTTACAAATATCAGCCACAATGAAAGGTTTAAATATATTTAATAATAAATAATAAAAGAACAAGAAGATACTCAGTAAATAATCACAGTAACATCAGATTTCAAAATCACAGGAAATATTTAAAACAACTTAGCAGGACAGTCTCAGGTAAATAAAGAAAAACTTTAAATTAAGCTTTGCTATATTCCTGACTGTAACTAAAAGAATTACTGACAGTAATAACTTACTTCAGAGCATCAAGGGAAATGTAGGGAGTGGATCTTGATGTTGCCAGGTCAAAGACAAACTACAGAATACTCAGTCTATATCAGAGAGTTCTTAAATTAATATTTCAAAGACTACTGCTGGGCTACCTTACAGAATGACATAATTTCTTGTCATCTGACTCTACCCCAGGTGAAACACAACCATTGATGTAGCTGGTAGTATTTAGCATCTAACTGTGAAAATACATAGACCTAAGATCTTTGGCAAATGGTGGAAGTCATAAAACAATAAAACACTTCTCTAGTTCTAGAGATTGTGTCTGTTACTGCACTGAAACTGAAATATAGCAACCTTTTGTTACGTGGCCATAAAGTAATTTAATTTCAGCTATTTTTCTAAAGTTAACCTCTTGTGTTCCAGTTTCCATTGCTAAAATATATATATCTAAACAGTTATAACAGTGCAGTTAAGTTTCTGTTCTAATCCAGTAGGGTACACTATGATTACATCTTTAAATAGCACTTTATAAAATACCGCTTCAGCACATATCTGTACAAACCATCTTATATGCCATACAGTTCTAATACATTTGAAACACAAGCATATGAATCATGTTGATATTCACAAATGACATATGATTATTTACAAAATTCCAAATAGCTGGGCTGGCAGTATCTCCTGTCGTGACCACAGGTTTGCTCTATTAGATTTATTCTTACCAAGAAATAGAACAGGGAATATATCTCTGAATAAACTTTATTCTACAGACATAAGAGACACAATTTCATTGTTTATCCTTTAGAAATATAGCAGCTTCGATTAACAAGACAAATGGACTTTCAATGCCCCTAAATCCTGCTTTTAGATAGCTGCATTTGTATGGACCAAGCCAGTATGAAGGTCTTTTCTAAATAAAACAAAGCCATTTGTATGTTGGATCAGCACCCTAATAAGTTCAGAGAAAAGTGTGATATGTTTTAAAATCTCTTTGTACTCATCTGAGTCCTCAGCCATATATTTTCATAGTGATCTGATTGCATAAGTATTTCACAGAATGGACTGTTATGAAATGAACCTACATACCCAAAATATTTAACTGATTTCTTGTATCCAATGACTGCTTCATCACTGGACACAGATAGGAACTGTTGTTGATTTAATGCCTGATTTTTCTCCAAAAGAAAGTTCCCTGTCACTATCAAGTACTGCAAGTGATCATTTTAGTAGAATTCTCACCTCATAAGTCTTTTCTTTGCAGAAAGTGACTTACTTCTGATAAATTGACAGACTACAGGAAGACAACAGCTGCTCTGCATTATTTTGTTTTCGTGGGAATGAGACCAGTAAATTATTTTAGTTTTGCCTTAATATGTTTGATAGATAGTTACTAAATATGCAGTCAAGGATACAATGAAGGATCATAACCCTGCCTCCCAAATGCCTCAGAGCACTGTCTTATTAAATGTCTTTCAGAGAGCCAAAGATTACACAAATGGATACTGAGAGAATCAAACCCTGAACTATATGAGGCAGCTCATTAATGGTTTACAACCTTATTCCTCTGCATCATCAGACCTCCAGCCTTGAGTGGTCTTAAACCTAGCCTTCAGAGATAGCCTACAGGTTGATGCATGTGGTCCATTAATTTTGACCAGTTAGATGTCAAGTCAATTTGGTAGCATTTACTTCAAGCTGCAGGGCTAGCTTTAAAATCTGAAAGCCTCCATTCCTTGTTGTACAAAAAAAGAGTCTGTTCTAATTTAGAATTTTGCATTTCTCACAAAGAAATTGTCTGGTGTCACCAAAAAGAACAGTATACCAGTAGAAACCTTATGGAAAGATATTTGCATGTTTATATTTCTGAAATAAAGACTCTTCATGTCATCCCAAACATTTCTGCCTGCTCTTGCACTTAAAATAAAAGTTTTGTGATGACCTGATTTCCAGACTAGTATTGCTTCTTTAATGCAATAACAGGAATGCTTCTGTCATGAATTAAGTGCCCTGGGGATTGGAGTATTTTGTGTTCCCTAATTGTGGCATTCAAGAAGCACTTCTTAAAATCCAAAAGTGTTGCTCAGTGACCACAAAATTAATGATGAGGAAATCCCAAGAAAGCTGGATGACACCATTTGTCAAACTGGCTTTTTATATTTCCATTACTTAAAATATAGTCATACATCAGACTCTTCTAAATGGAACATGTTAAGACACAAATGTTTCAACAAATGTGATGTCCCATGCTCCTCATAAATTTTCTACAATGAATTGATTTGTTTGACATTATAACAACAAGCTCTCCAGGGGAGATTATAGGCCACCAGAAATAAAAGGAATAAATGAAGTAATTTTCCCATGAGGGACTTCTTCCTGTCAGAGCTAAAGGCAGATTGCACATTCCCAAGAGTGAGCTGTGTGATTTTGTGATATATATTTTTTTTATGAAATCATATTTTACATTGTTTTCTGAGCTTTTGGTGTGCTAGAAAAGTTCTGTAATAATGTGCTGAAATTTGATTATTGCCTCTTACTCATCACATTGCCCTATTCTGAGCTGGAGGAACAAAAGCCATTATTGCATAAACCATCTTTCTTTCTCTCTCTCTTTCTTTCTTTCTTCCTTCCTTTCTTTCCTTTTTCTCTTTCTTTCTTTCTTTCTTTCTTTCTTTCTTTCTCTTTCCTTTTTCTTTCTTTCTTTCTTTTTTCTTTCTTTCTTTCTTTCTTTCTTTCTTCTTTCTTTCTTTCTTTCTTTCTTTCTCTTTCTCTTTTCTTTCTTTCTTCCTTCCTTTCTTTCTTTTTCTTTCTTTCTTTCCTTCTTTCTTTCTCTCTCTCTTTCTCTTTCCTTCTTTCTTTCTTTCACTTTCTTTCTTTTTCTTTCTTTCTTTCTTTCTTCCTCCCTTTCTTTCTTTTTCTCTTTATTTCTTTCCTTCTTTCTTTCTCTCTCTCTTTCTCTTTCCTTCTTTCTTTCTTTCACTTTCTTTCTTTTTCTTTCTTTCTCTTTCTTTATTTCCTTTCCTTCTTTCTTAATTTCTCATTCCTTTTTATTTCTATCCATCCTTCCTTCTTTAATGTCACTGACGTCTGTGCATGTCCCTACCCTCAGCACCAAGAGATGACAAAGTAAGCTATTTTAGCAAGACCATGATAACACAGTCCAGCAGTTAACATTATTTGTACATAACTTGATCCCATTTTCTGTCACGGTTTTAGCTCCTACCCTAAAAAGTAAATCAGAATATATATCCCAGTGAAAGATAAACTAAAAGCCTTTGAAAGGAATATGTCAGGGTACAAGGTGTTACATGGTGCATTCCAGTAACAACTTGTAATGAAAGATGAACTAGTGAGTATATCAGTTTCAAGTGAAGGTCATTCAAAATGAAAGGGAAGGAATACTGACAATAAATAAATTGAAATGGGTATCACTTTAAGGCCCAATACCTTTACTAACAATCATAATTTGTGTTTTGTTTGTTGGATTTTGCTTATAATAATCTCATTCAGTGTATTTTCTTTTCCTGCTTCCTGCATCTATCACAGTCTCCCTGTCTTTACAAATTTCACTATATGACCCCCATCATAATAATTTTATTTAACATTTATTTCCTGGGAAAATTCGACTGGGACAGAGCCCATTTTCAGTGGGCACCCACATAGAAATGCTCCTGACATATGTCATTGGAATTTGGGAGAAAACCCACACAAACACAGGAAGGACATGCCGACTCCACACAGAAGGCACCCCAGCCAAGAATCAAACCGGACAACATCTTGCTATGAGGCAACTACACTAACCATTGCACCACTGCAGCAGTAATAGCAATGCTGGACATGGGTGACAGGCTACTTCTGAAATTTTTTCTGTGCTAAAGAAAATGGCATTGTGTATTTGCTTGAAGACGTCCACAGTTTTCAACATATTATGGAACAGGTAAGTAGTAATGCTCAGAGTCTACCATGTGGGTGAGAAGGCCAGACACTGTGTGAAGAGGGCCTCTGCACTTGAGGAAAGTATGTTATTATGCAGTAATGGCAACTTCAGCATTACAGAAAATGAGTAACAATACTGTGTAAAATGACAGACAACAGATTTATTGACAGATTCATTTATCCCTTTTTAATTTCTTCAAATTGTTGGGGGTTCTAATACCATGACGTGTACCCATTCTTAAGTTAGTACATGATTATTGTTCAAGAAATTATTATTGTTTCAGTCTTTAATATTTGCCAGCAACTGTGATATCCACAGAAATGCTTCCTTCTAAAGCTCATATTTATACATATGCATGTATGTATAAATTTGAGCTTCAAAAAGAAGTAATTCTGGGTATCATATTTAAATATGCTTGTTTTTATTTTTCATTTGCCCTGTTGCTTCTATTACTGTTCTAGCTCTGTCATTCTCATTTTCCCACATTGCTCAAGTTTCTGCCTGAAAAGTCTGATATATCACTTTGTATCTCTCCTTATGTAGGATGCTATAATTGCTGGGTGTAGCTATTTCAATGATTAATGATATCTTTTCCTTTTTTTTGTTCTTGCTTTCTTGACTGATGCCATTGGATGATCCCTTGTGATCAGAAATTAATTATTTTCAGTAATGCTTTGGGATTCATGTGTCCCTTGATTTTAAATTACTTGTGTATTGTAATGCTTGTACAAATCTTAGTGCGGCAGACCTGGCACATTAATTTGGATTTCAGTATATTAACCTTCAGCTGTAAGTATATTGCAACAAATAACAGGATTTGCAACTATGTGTATTACACAACCTACATTTGTATGTTTCCCCTCACTTTTTTTGTAGACTTTGTAAATCAAAGTACATATAGCCAGCCTGATGTTTTAATTCACAATTATTAGTTTTTCTTCTTTTGCTAAACATGCATCTTCTTAACCATTCATCTGTAAAATATTAGTCAATATGTACATACTCCAGGAGTTTTCTTTAATTGCCATTTTAATTGTGGTCTTTCAATTTTTCTTTGTCTTGTATCATTTTTTTTTTTTTTTTTTTTTTGCACTTTTAATTGCAGTCTGATTCTTGTCTGCTTCTCTTTTGGGTTCTGTTTCTACTCCTTTCCAAATTTTTTTCTGATAAACTAAGTAAAAATGTCATCTGTCTCGGGCTTTTTTTTCCCTCATACTTTAAAACTTTTACTATATTTGCATCTCATGATGTCAACAAACATGCATGTTGTCCCATGTTTGTAAATTTAATTATACACTCAGTTTCAAGGAGGCCCATATCTCCCCTGAAAGGATGGATATATAATCTTGGCATGCACAAGTTTTTATTTATTATTTCATAAGCATGAATTATTTTTCTTCATTTCTTTTTGTGGCCAGTCAATCACACCAAAGCTGTCAAGTTAGAAGAGGAACAGCAAATTGAGTTATAGCTTGAATTTATTTCTAGATGTCAATGCAGTTTTAAGTATTAGCTTTAGTCATTTGAAGTGTTTCCTAATAAGTTTTGTTCTCATTTGTTAATGTTATATCAATAATCCTTCATCTGTTCTGAAATATTTATATAAACTCTCCTGTTTAAATTCCTTTATATCACATTCTTTTCCCAGGCTGATATTTTCTTGGTATTGCTATTTTTCTGCTATAAACATTAGTTTTGCTTATTTATCAAGAACAAATATAATCTGAGAAAGTTGTATCCATTTATAGTTGTGTTTTCAGATGCTCATCTGATGACTTGTATAGTTTTGACCAAGGTTTACAAGATGTAACCCTAGTCTGGTCTAGTAGGTAAACAGTTTAATTGGTTAAGGGCAAGATAAAACAGAAGTGGTGATAAAAAGATCACCCTTGAATATCTCCCTTTGATTTTGTTGTATCTCTTCAATAGTAGCCCTTTATCATGACATAGCTGTGATGTGGTTTGCCACTATTTCATAGTCACCACAATATACTTGATAAATTTCAGGTATACCTTTTACATCTGTAAGCGTTACATAATCTATGAATATATGATGCCATCAAATGCTTGCTTTGTAATCTTATTAGATTCAACCCCTTTTTACAGCTCTCTGTTACGGCTTTGTTTAACAACAGGTGATCCTTTTTTTTACATGACATTCTTATATTACCATTTTGTTTTTGTGCCATGACTGATTTTTTTTTAAATGCCTATAAATTCTGTATCACTTTCACTATATAATTTATATATTGTTGGAAGGCAAGTTATTGCACTATAGTTCTTAGGATGACATGAAGGCTGATGCTTAAGTTTTTTTCCTTTTGTTAACCAGGTTATTGTCTTTTCAGGATACAGAGATATATGCTTATGTAGGCATGTCTCAAACATTTTTGGTCAATTCCCATAACACTGACCAAAAACACCAAAAGTCCAACCAGCAGTAACTCCAACATGGACTTTATCATGGTTCCGTGATGGGGGCGCAGGACCATTTTCCTTGTTCCGTTGCAGTTTCTGTTTTGTGTTTCAATGCTTTTTGGTTGATGTTTTATAAATGTATCTAAATAATTTAGTATAAATAGCCCTGATAGATATAGCTATAGATATAACTATTGATATAAATATAGATGCACATATACATATGAATATAATTTTACACAAAGATAGAGGTAGATAGATAGATAGATAGATAGATAGATAGATAGATAGATAGATAGATAGATAGATAGACTGATAGATAGATATGCCTGTCAAGTGTGTGCTACAAAATTAGAAAGCTCAGAAATGGTAAACCAATAAAACCATATGTCATTGTAAATAATTAGTATTTCAGCTGAGTAACAACAAATAGTAACTATGTAAGAGAAAGGTGGGTACTTTAGCTGTATGTTTTTATATTTCCAAGTCGATAACATTGCACTAAACTATCATACTATTATTACTTTTCCTGACTTAATGCATTGCCTCTGAGGTCATAACATTTTGGAGTAGAGAGCATACTCACTTTTACACTACACTTAGGGTTCTTCTTTTCTTGCAGTATTGCAGTTTTGAAATTATGCTAAATACTAACGTTTGTGAGGAAAAAGCCCTCTTCATTAAGGGCAGAGGTATGTGCCACACTGAAAAAAAATAATGTTCATCATCAAAAGTTACTGATTTTAATAGACATGCTGTGTGCATGCAGTGTCACAATCATTTCTTACTTCACAGGAAAGAGCACGACTTGAATAGATGGCCACTCATATAAAAATATATAAATATATATATATATATATATATATATATATATATATATATACATGGTGACTTAACACTGGCTATAATATATTTAGTGCTGCAGCTGTCTCAGCAGTGGAAAACTCTTGGCTTCTTTGTAAAGGGTTTAGTTTTTTTTTCCTAGCAAGATTTCCATGAGAAATAATGCAGTTATTGCTCCTGAACTAAAATGTTAACTGCACAGTAATTTTTATGGTTTGTAATCTAGTGTTAGATGGTTTGTACCATTTAATTTCAATTTATGATAAGCAATGTGATTGTTTATTAGACATGCAAAATGTCTCTTTGCTATCACACATATTTCTATATGTGAAAAATCAAAACCTATGGTTGACATGACATGCTTTACTTATTTGAGTCTTGCAGTTCTGATACAGAATTGTGATTCCATATTTATTTTGCATCATAGTAACTGCTGAAGCTAGGAAGAAGTAGCACTCATTTTGTTGTCATGTATGTTGTTGGCTTTACAGGGGAGTATCATGGGAAGATTTACAAAATAAAAAGGCAAAATAGCGAGAGACGACCCTTCATGGCAACTAATAAGAAGCAGCTGTATTTAAGGTACACAGTACGGCACAATCTCATGAGAAATTTAGTTTTCTGGTTCTTGTTCTAAATAGGGTTCTGAAGACATGTTTCTAGAGAGCAATGTGGGAGGAGGAAAAAAGAATTTTGGAAGGCAACACCTTGGCAGGAGATGTTTGAAGAGACAGAGTAAGTGCCTAAGACTACATTGTGATAGGGCAGACAAATATTCACTTGATATGAGTACAGAAATCTCTCTGAAACGCTGTTTGTAGATTGTATTTATTACAGTGTATGGGTGCAGAGATCGAAACTATCAGCTGTAAGTACCATTGCAGATTAGAAACACTAAATATGAAATTGCAAGAACATAAATAAACAGTCTTTGACAGAAGCCTGGCATGCTAAAGTCCTTGTGGTCACAAAGAGTCAGGCTCAGCTAAACAGCAAACTTACTGTTTAAAACTTTGTCAGGAATGACAAAATGCTCTAGTTTAAGTCAGCAAATGTCTTTGTTCTTCAGATAAACATTTAAACCAACTTTCATTTGTTTTATATTTGACTGTGTAGCCTGAGTGGTGCAGCGGTTAGTGTTGTTGCCTCACAGCAAGAGGTTCTCCGGTTCAATCTTTGGCTGGGGTGCCTGCTGTCTGGAGTCTGCATGTCCTCCCTGTGCTTGTGTGGGTTTCCTCCGGGTGTTCCGGTTTCCTCCCAAAGACATGCTGTAGGTGGATTAGACACTCTAAATTGGCCCTAGGTGTGCATGCATATGCCTTCCGTGGAAGGTTGGGCACTGGGCTGGCAACCTGATACTGTAAAACTCCACTGCCAATCATAAGCAGACAGGTGATCTGCTCTGGTAACCCCTAACTGGGAAAAGCTGGAAGAAGATTTGACTGTGTAGTCCCTCAAAGCTGAATGAAACACTTTTTTTTGTTAAAAGAAACTAAACATCCAGTGGTGAAACAATTTGAAGCCCATGAAGCTAGTTTTTTTGATGCTTAAAAGAAAAAAAAAGAAAAGTTGAGCCAATTCTTCTAGAGACATTATATTGTAGGCTACAGCATGCAGGAAAAATCAGGGACACTTTTAAAATATTAGTTCTGTTAACTTAAGGCATTAAGAGAATTACAGTATGTGAATTAATATACATTTCTTGAAGAAAATAATTCTTCAGCTCTTAATTATTGTCATTATTTATTAAGCATAATTCACCACTTTTGTCCAAAAGGCACCAGTGCTAAAAAGGATTAAGAGGGACAGAGCTAAAATTTGTGTCAAAATCAGGGGCAGTTGAGAGGTGTGCGCAGGAATATAATTCTGTTATAATCTGTGACTTTCTAAGCTACCTGAAAACAACAGCTCTGACTTAGATGTCCTTCCCCTTCCTAAAAGGAATGTGTCATTCCTGAATGTTAATTATTGACCAGTAAGCTGGCATGGGCTAAAGACACCTGTCAGCTCCAGTGGTAACCAGTATAAGAGGCATAAAGTCATCTTGTACCCGTACATACATTTGCTTTAGCAAAGGGGAGCCTGGTAACAGTGAAAAGGGTTGCTTTGAAAATACATTTTCTGCTGATGAAACTTTTCTTTGAAGCTAAAACTTAATTGTGCTGAAACTGCAGCTGATAGCAGCTAATGTATTTTGACCAAAATATAAAAAGGTTACTAACATTATAATGATGTAATACTACAATGTATTTATTATTTATTTATTTATTGACATTTGTTAACCGGGAAAGTCCACTGGGCCCAACAAACCATTTTTAGTGGAGACCTGGGAAGAAAAGCTCCATACAATCACAGAAAATTTTATGTAACATCATCTTAACTTTGAAAGTCAAGAAAGTTTTTACATAATACAAACTGAAGTAGATATACAAAACAAATGCATATTATACAGGTATACAATACAAGAAAATAAACCCAGTGTGTTAAATGTTTAGTAATTCTGATTGTATATTCTCATAAGTAAAAATACTGTTTAATCAATTCTGTTTATTCAGCCACAGAAATAAGCAAGAGAGATTAGATAGAAAGACAGATTGTGTAAAGTGCAACTGTATTAAGTTAGTAAAAGTATTTACTATTACAATTATTATTAATTATTTATTATACAATTAATAAACAATACAATACAATTAATTATTAGCATTACAATTCTGCAAGTAGAACTGCAACTACTGGACAATACCAATTCAGTCTCTATCAGTCTTACTGAAACTTCAAAACCCAGTACATCTCTAAAAAAAAAATTAGAAGAGAGGATAATATACAAGCTTACTTTTGAGAGACATAACTTAGCCGAATGGGCCAGGATACGATGCTCACATCTAAAGACTCTGTAAAATCATACATTTACCCTGAAATTGGTGATATACACAATTATCAGAAACAAAGACAGGAATGAAAAATTGGAAGAAAAAGACCTTACTTTTTGTCTTCTAAGTTTCCAAATATAGCGACTATGGTTCCTAAAAGAGAAATTTCTACAATCAAGATGAAAACCACCAATGTTACTTCTTCATATAGTTCTTGGATAAAATTAAGTGATGTATTAGATAAATATTAATTTACCAATGTAAGTTATATTAGGATTTATATGAGTCACAGTGGATTTTGTAAATATGTTGATGTTAATTAATTGTGTTTAGTTACATTTTACTTAAAATCAATAAAATTTGTTATAACAAAAAAAAAAGCAACCAAGACAGTTAATTATTTCTTTGGATCCCTACAGAAGAGTTTGTTATTTGTCTTGTTTTCTATCAGAAACAGCAGAAAGAAAAAAAAAACATATTTAAGGGCAAGAAATGAAGGTACGATCAAGTACAATGCAGAGAATCTTCTGGAAATCTGATCTCATATATTGCCATGCTGCATGTTTGATTAACTGCTAGTAGAGATGCCAGTAAACTCAAACACACTCCAGGAACTCCTGCAGCTTGGATCATACTGGAACATGGTAAAACTTGCAGAAACCTGTCAACCTGTCTAACCAGTTGACAATCAGACATAGGAAGCATATTAAAAGGAAAAGATGTGAAAAATCCAGGAAGAAAGGCTCTAGAGCAGAAATTAAGTTCAGACTGAAAAGAAATCCACACAGCCTACACTTCCTTCCATGCTGCTGGCAAATGTATGCTCACTGGAGAGCAAGCTGGACTATTTAAGGATGGATCTTTCCACACAATCTAAGGTGATAAATGGTTGTTTGCTTGTGTTCACTGAAACTTGGCTGAACTCCAGTATAAATGATAGTATAATATATGTGGAGGGGATGTCATTATTTCATGTTGACAGAAATCAGTCTGTCTGTGGCAAATCTCATGGAGGAGTTGTCTGTGTGTATATCAACAACTGGTGTACAAACTGTGAAATAATCGCCTCTCTCTGCTCAGAGAACATTGAGCTCATGTCACTAAAATGCAGACCCTTCTACTTGCCTAGGGAATTCAATGAAGTTAGCATAACAGCTGTTTACAAAGAAAAATGCAAAATCTTCTCCATTAGCCAGTCTCACCTCCAAAAGGTAGTCATATCCGAAGTGGAGAAAGGCAAATACCTAGGACTAACTCTAGATCCAACTTCCATCATTCAAAACCCACTTCAACTTGGGTGTTTCATACGTCTCAGATCAGCTGGATGCCTGCTCCATCTTCAACCACATAGCAAAAAAGGAAGGCAAGTTCTAGCTAAGAATGTCTTTATTCCAAGACTTTAATAAAGTCTACCAAATGTCTCCTTCTACCTGACTATAATATCAACAACATTCGAAAACAACTATAAATTCGGTCTGTAGATTCATTAACCTTGCGCTCCAACTGTCGCAACACTCTTTCACCCAGTAGAAAGTCAACTAGCCAGCAGTAACGGCTTAGTAATTACTTTTACTGTCCATTGTTTTGCTACAAAATTGGCTATCACCACCTAAAGCAGTATTTGTTGGGCAGGCAACGTATGTTGACCACTTGCCTATTCACTTCTATATTGGCTTTATCATCAGAAATATTGCCATGTAAAATTATTCAGATGGGGCTATAGTATTAAAACTGAACATCAAGCAGACTTCAGTCACTTGAACATGGGATAGTGGGCTTACAGCCCATATGATAAGGCTAAAAGTGATGCTTCTATGCTGGGGAGGGTCATGTGACATCATGCCTGCTGAGTAACAATGACAACATTTATCATTATGAAAATACATATAATACAAATAACACTGAATATACAATCATTGTTAAAGTTAATTTACAAGGCAAAAATGCTTACAAGGAAACAAGCACAAGACATAAACCAGTTTTGATGGTCTTACCACCTCCTTCAGTATATCTAAAAATCAGTCACTGGAGGACAGGCGTAAATATTATGCTGGAACCACATGCTCAATATAAAGTTATGAATGTGTCTTCATAATAAATGTTGCTCATCCAATAATCCAATAGATGCAAAAAGAGTAATATTATTATATAGAGATTATGCAATACAATAAAAAAAATTTCACAATCTTGAAAAAAATATTGTTTGCATCTCCAAGTCAAACAGCACAAGGGTCGGCCAATCTAGGGATCTAAACTTAGTGAGTCAAACAAAACATGCTGGAGAGACAGATATGGGTCTCAGAGATGTCCTCTTCTTTGGACATGCTTCCTATTCACATTAAGCAGAGCCCTACCCTGTCCCTCTTCAAATGCAGTTTGGTTCAATGAATGGGGAATCGAAAATTCACACCTGGGGTAGCACGCATCTATATCATGTTATCGAAATCTTACTACATCGAATCACTAAAGGTCGACTTCTAGTGATCGATGTAGTAAAACATCAAATAACATTAAAAAAAAAAAAAAAACCAAACAAAAATAAAAACTAACTAGCATAACAAGCTGCACCCCCCACACCCCCCTATTTAAATATTCCAACTCTGAGACCGCATTACATTGAGGTAAACAGAAATCTCCCCCTATGGAGATTTCCATTTACCTGCATGATGTTCTGCACTTTCGATGTTGTGGTGCCGACAATATCAGCTTCGATATTGTTGGCTTTCAACATCGTGAAGTAGACCCGGGTAGCACCTATGCCCCTTACAGACAGGGGTAATCTGTAAGTTACTCAAAGCATAAGCAGAAATCCATGCCAACATCTTACCCTCTCGAGGCTATGTATTGGGTAAAATCTGGTTATATTGGCTAGGCTTGTAAGGGCTGTTAAACCATTAGCCTAGTGATCTCCAATGAACCTATGAACCTATGATGCATAAAACATCAATGATGCATGCCACTATTGCCCTCCAAAGGCCATTTGTGAATCTGCAGCTGCTAAGAAAATCTCTGAGTTTGTATCCAATTAATTCAGCCCCAGTGCAAATAATGGGCCTAAGATAATAATCTAGTTTTCCTTTTTATTAGAACAGATGCTTAACTAGCCCATCTTGTTATGATGCATATTTATTATTTGATCAATAGCTGCAAACAACGAAATAGCACCTGGTACTCCTCACATGTTCAAACATACACAGCCTGAACATCCTAGAGGTTTTCACTAAGTAAAAGCTGAACAAAAACAAGTGACAAGATAATGAACCGACAATTTCTGCATGTAATAAGATGGCATATGGATAACAACTTAGCAGTGCTAGCTGACGAAAAATGTTTACTTTTTATGACCAATTTGCAAAATGAGCAATTACTACCAGGTTTACTACATGCACATATTGAACCAGTCAATGTTGTCTGAATACATTTTTAGTCAGAGTCCTCTGGTGTCCCCTCAGGTGTTGAAATAATGTTTTGCCTTTTTAATGCATAAAAAAATATGACTTTCTAGTAACATATGTTCTAACTTCTTATCATTCCTAAGAATATTCCATTGCCTAGAAATTAACTGCCAGCTCATATACACACACACACACACACATATATATATATATATATATATATATATATATATAATGTCACAAGCATCTTTATTGTATCTTAAAAGTTAGTTTCTGAGAATGCCATCTGCCCTTCCTTTCGCGGTTATAACATTGTTTAAGTCATAGCCAATTAATTTGTGAAGCACCTCCTCTGAGCAATTCTCATAATGACAATCAGCAGAATAAATCATTTTTATCCCTATAATCTGTCCTTTAGCTTTGTTGTTAGTGATATGTTTAGGATGACAAATGCTTGCCTGGAAAAAAAAGTTTTCCTTTATTATGTTCTACCTAATTTGTTTATTTATTCCGTTTATCTCAGTTTGATAACAGTGTAAGTGGTTGACGGTCCTTTTTCAATCACTAAATGGGGACCAAATTATAAGATACAAACAAATAATTATTAATAGAATAAAGAATATGCAGAGTTGTGCATAGTGCAGTAACAAAGTAGAGATAATACATGTGTATGTTATTTCCAATTTTGAATGCAAGTGATGTTATTATTTATACTATGTACAGTTAAGGTAGGCTTTCAACCAGTGATCATTTGTTAAAAGTAAAACTTTAAAAGAAAAATGTGACTACAGAATGAACTGCAAGGACTAGCCGTTGTCGTGGATGCTAGTGCATTTGGGGCCCATAAAGATCTGCTCATTTAGCTTGTCTCTAAATAATTGAAGTCTCTTGCTGCCTCACTTCTGCTGGCAACCAAGTTTACTCAGCTGCGCCCATGCTAGAGATAGTTCTTTCTCCTGCAGAGGTTTTAAAATGAGGATTTATAAAGTTGCTGCTATGTTCCTGGCTATCTCTGAATGTGTAGTTTGGTTGCTTGATTTTAATTTTTCTTTTCAGTACCTAGACTGTTTCCAAGGGCATGTATTTATCTATCTGCCTTTTCATTCATTTATTCATTCATGCTTGTTAACAGAGTCAGGGCACTGATCCAAATGGAGATTTGTCTGTTTCAGCCTAGTAAAAATGGATGCATAAAAAGAGGAAACCACATTAGTACAAAAAGAGAACTATGCATTTGTAAAGGTCATATACATTCAAAGGAATATAAACGTTTACAGTTGCATTGCCTCATTTTGTTCTATAATGCTAGGAAAAATGCTAGATTGCAGACATAAAGCAAATGAGCAATTAATTGTCTTCCTTTCCTTTTTTAAAATATAAGGACTGCATGTTGAAAGCTTATTAAAAATATATAACTGTGATAGTACACTAGTTAAGAAGAAAAGAATACAGGGATAGCAGGAGGTGAGAGGTGAGACTTTATGGAGAGAGTATAAAGCAATGATCTGGAGACTTTGGCTGTCATTATTAAGAAAAGAAGTAAAAGTAGTAGTTAGGTGCAAAGTGTGGTGCTTAAGTAATTGTCCCATTTAAGTATCAGTTGCAAAGTGTTTTTGAAGAGGTAGTTTTGCTAATTCAAGTCTAAACTTTTTGGTGAAAAGCATGGAATTTATTTCTATATGAATGGACCTGCATATTTTGGTGTAAGAACTATGAAAGCATGATTGACAGAGACCGAATTGGTTTGGAGTGTCTATAGATTTGACATGGTCCTTGAAAGAAATCTTTGATTGTAAACTGAGGAGGATATTTATTTACATCTGCAAGCAAAGTATGAAAAATATATCTTTGTTAATTAGTTGGAGGTCAGTTTACATATTAGAAGTTAATTTCTTTTTGGGATAAATA
The DNA here is from genome assembly GCF_019279795.1 of Protopterus annectens. Taxonomy (NCBI): domain Eukaryota; kingdom Metazoa; phylum Chordata; order Ceratodontiformes; family Protopteridae; genus Protopterus; species Protopterus annectens. The sequence continues at coordinate 1,809,754,096 of NC_056731.1, forward strand.
GCCATTTGACTTTTTATGGAGTGCCGAGGTTGTGTTCTTTCTTTTATGAGAGGTTTATGACTCTGCATATGTTGTTTAAAATAATTTGGAGAGCGGTAAGGCTCTTTTTTTAGAGGCTGATGATGAGAAGGAGTCTATATTTCAGTTGTGGAAGTAGAACTCCTTTACTGATGGTAGTTCTAACTGCAAGTGATATGAAATGGGACATTTTCCAGGCCCCAAAGAGTAGCGTGTGTTGACTTTGTTTTTGGTAAATTGGATGTGGTATGGAAAGATAAGTGCTAAGTCTGTACAGATATCTAAGTATGTGTAACTGTGTACTAAGTGTTTGGCATTATTGAAATAGACTGTCCTTTTAGAAACAGATTTATTACATTTTTTCTGGGGTGCAAAATATCTTCCTTTGGTCATCTTCATGTTGAGGACGACATTGTGTTACCTAAGCCAGGTCCTAAGTTCAACTACGTCCTGTGCCAGATGACCCTTAATATGTAAGGGAATGTACATGGTGTAAATGATCATAAACTCAGTAGGTAGATGGCAAAGGTCAAAGGCATGATTAATGATAAACAGGATGAACAGTATCAGTGATAACACTGACTGTTGTGGGACCAGTTTTGATATGGTTGCTGTTGGACAGGATTTTGTTCCAAGTTGAACTTTAAAGGGCCTGTAAAAAGGAAGGACTTGAACCACAGTGATGTCTAGGAGCTTATACTGGGTACAAAGAATAAGTTTATGAGGAGGTCATGGCCATTTATGTCAAACAGCTTGGGTAGATTGATGAGAATGTCTCCTAGTAGGAAGTGTTTATGTTTGCTTTGAAGAATGCCATCCATTAGAGTGGTCATTGTATGTTTTCCTGTCTAGAAACCATGTTGAATTTGTGACAAGCTTTTGTACTGTTAGATGTGATAGGCTAGCTGTATGCCTTAAGTTATTGTTCAATGAAAACAAAATGTCTAAAAATGGAATAATTTGAACTTAGTCTTTAAATTAAATTCAATACCCCATTCCTTCTCATTTAAGTAAGGGCAAAAAGTCCGTTGGCTCTTGCTACTTTAGAGATAAGAGTTATAGAGTAGTTAAAAATCATGTAAGTATCTGTGCCACATATCCAGTGCATGCAAATGGAGATTAACATCATAAATTAACTGGTCCAACACACAGCCCACAAACTAGTTATCTGTCTCTAATGGACACAGGCAACCTGTAAACGGTTTGTCTCCCATGTCCCTGCTTGTAAAGTTTCATCTCACAAACCCCTGTTTGTAAAGTTTCATCTCACAAACCTTTGCTTACACTTATCAAGGGTGTCAAAACTTGCCAGAGATTTAGGATGCATGGCTAGGCTTAAAAAGGACCTTGTTGTCATTAATCTAGTAAACACCTATGAACCTATGAGCATGTACAGTCACAAATAATGCACTCATTGATGTATCTGTTAAATGTAGGTAAACTTCAATGGCAAAGAAGGAAATGTTTCTTGGCAGTGAGGCATAACAAAATAAATACATAAATAAATAAGTATCCTCTAAATAAATTCCTGGTTCCTGGATGTCTCAACTAATACTGCTGGAAGGGAGCAATAAAAACACATGTGCTCTCTTGTCCAAAACACACAGGAATGCCAAAAGCTGATCCCAATCTCTGGGGACTGACATCATGGAAAATAGATTTTTTTCCTCAGTTTGTTAGGATTTTTAAATGTTTTAGCCTTCTCAAATTGTCTCTAAATCTCTGAGCCATTACCACCTTACAATCTATTTCAACTCCCCTCAGCACGAACATCATTCAAACAAATTGGCAAATCCAAATTTACTTCAGAGTCAAGGCAGAGATGACCTGTTTCTTGGCTCCCTAATCTTTTAAACTCCTATGTCAAGACACATCAGCCCTTAACTGTGCGGCTATGTCCAACCCACAATACAACCTAAAAAGCCAGTCCACTAATGGTCATATTCTGATAACTCCATACACTAACCACAAATCTCATGATATCTGTTCTTGCCATTAAACTATGGCAGTCATTGGCACTTGATCTTACTGAAATCAGAGACTACAGACAGTTCAGATCTCAGTGCAAGTGATACCTAACTGAACAATAAATGTGCACACAACAGAACATAGGCCATGTCACCTAACTCCCATGCTTGAAGTATTACATTCATTTCAGAAAACCTTGGCTAATTAATCTCCCAACCTTCCTAACATATAAGTTCATACCCGCTGCTTTCCCATCTGCCCATCTGATATATCTAATATCCACTTGTTATTAGCTCTTCTACTGCAATTCATTGTATTTCTATTATTTCTAATATTTTCATTGCTGAAATGTACCCCGATACTTGTATGTATTGTATCTGTTCATTTGGTGTGACCACATTTACCTCATCTATAACACCTCTGCAATGCATTGTATGCACCTCATCCTACCTCATTTTAAACTTCCTTATGTTTATATATTGTACATTTATGATATGTTATATCACTGTACTGTATAATTTTGTTATACTTTTAATAGGCTCTTGTTTTATTAAAAGGTTTAAGATATGTACAATTTGTAAAAAGAAAGGAAGATTTTTTATTGTTATTAAAATATGTAAAAAGAAAGGAAGATTTATTGTTATTAAATAACTGAAACATATTCATATTAAGATAGTAACATATCTAGTTTCATCAAGCAATAATTGTTTAAATTCTTATTCATAGATTTCAGTTTCAAAGAATTAATAATTATTTTATGTATAATCACAGCACGACCTATAAATTATCTAAAGAAAGGAGCATAATCCAGTTTCCTTTTTTTGTAATCTCTTTTTTGACAACAGCTAGGAAAGTCTAAAACTAAGGTGATTGTCTTTGTTCGATGATCATAAGTACTGGTACATTCAATAATGCAGATTCTCTTTTTAAAATACATTTATTGGACCATAAATGTTTAAAAATTTTGAAAAATCATTCCAATCTAATTTAATATTTCATAATCAAAGAAAATATGTCTCCAGTCTGTTTTACTTTATTACATCTCCAGCATATGTAATCATCAGTTTTATTAAATTTATTTAACTTATAAGGGATTATAAAGTCACTGTGTAAATATTTCCACATGAAAATCTTCCAATAGTAAATTAGAAGAAGAGCCCATAGCTTTTAAAAGTAATGTTTTATTTTTTTTCATCAGTTAACCTATATAAATTAGAAGATTCCAAAAACTTCCAATAATCTTTATTAATGTTACTATTACTTATGGTTTCATGCCGGGAAAGATCACTACAGATGCAATGTTTGCTCTGAGAGTGTTGATGGAGAATTACAGAGAAGGTCAGAAGGAGTTGCATTGTGTTTTTGTAGACTTAGAGAAAACATATTACAGGGTGCCTAGAGAGGAGTTGTGGTATTGTATGAGGGAGTCGGGAGTGTCAGAGAAGTATGTAAGGGTGGTACAGGATATGTACAAGGGTAGTGTAACAGCGGGTGAGGTCTGCGCTGGGAGTGAGGGATGCGTTTAAGGTGGTAGTGGGCTTACATCAAGGATCAGCTCTGAGCCCTTTCTTATTTGCAATGGTGATGGACAGGTTGACAGGTGAGATCAGACAGGAGTCCTCATGGACTATGATGTTTGCAGATGACACTGTGATCTGTAGTGAGAGTAAAGAACAGGTGGACGAGACCCTGGAGAGATGGAGATATGCTCTAGAGAGAAGAGGAATGAAGGTCAGCAGGACTAAGACAGAATATATGTGTGTGAATGAGAGGGAGGATAGAGGAATGGTGAGGATGCAAGGGGTAGAGGTGGTGAAGGTGGATGAGTTTAAATACTTGGGATCAATAGTTCAGAGTAATGGTGAGTGTGGAAGAGAGGTGAAGAAGAGAGTACAGGCAAGATGGAGTGGGTGGAGAAGAGTGTCAGGAGTGATTTGTGACAGACGAGTACCAGTAAGAGTGAAAGGGAAGGTCTACAAAAGGGTAGTGAAACCAGCTATGTTATATGGGTTGGAGACAGTGACATTGACAAAAAGGCAGGAGTTTGAGCTGGATGTGGCAGAGTTAAAGATGTTAAGATTTGCACTGGGTGTGACGAGGGTGGACAGGATTAAGAATAAGTATATTAGAGGGTCACCCCAGATTGGAAGGTTTGGAGACAAAGTCAGAGAGGCAAGATAACATTGGTTTGGATGTGCTGAGGAAGGATTCTGAGTATATTGGGAAAAAGATGCCAAGGATGAAGCTTCTAGGTAACAGGAAAAGAGGAAGGCCTAAGATAAGGCTTATGGATGTGGTGAGAGAGGACATGCAGGTGGTTGGTGTGACAGAGCACGATGCAGAGGACAGGAAGAAATGGAAACAGATGATCCGCTCTGGTGACCCCTAACGGGAACAGCCGAAATAAGATGATGAATGTTATTATTACTTAAAATATTTTTTTTGTAAAGGACAGACAATCATATTTTATTTTCTATATCTCCTTTAATAATATTAGTTATCTAATTATATATTTTAGGAACCAATATAAGTTCATTAATATTCAAAACTCATAAATAGTCATTACATTTTTCTATTACAATTTACCATAAAAATTATTAGCATTTAAACTGTCTCTCTTTAATCATTCTACCACAAATAATGTCATTTTAACTTCACAGTTGTTACTATGTATGCTATCTGTGCTAAGCCTGCAAATGGTCAGATATAATCAGTGTTCTACCCCAGTAAAAAAAATTAATAAACAAACAAGCAAACAACCAAATAAATACATAAATAAATAAAGATAACTAGAGTCAAAACCATGACCTTTTCCTTTTTCATTCCCTTTTTATCCAGTTCAGCATTGCAGGGGATCCAGAGCCTTTCTAAGTGTTCATTCCGTGCAGGGTAGACAAGCTAATTATGGAGAGAAAGCAAATCCTTCAGGGATATAAACATACAGACCTGTAGGTAGTCTGGAAAACCCAAAGTACAGTCTGTGATGGTGTTTGCATACATGGGGCTGAGTGACTAAGGGAGCGGACCCTTTGAGGATATGCAGAAAGACATGTCAGAGCTCTCCATGTATTGTCACAAATGTAGTTAAAACTTCAGTCCTGAGCTGAATCCTTCCTTATCTGAGAATATTACCTAAATCCAAAAAAAGATAATTGGCTTCAATGACTTGCTGAATACTTGTAATAATCTTAGGGACATTCAGGATATGTCAACATGGAATGTCATGCTAGACAGTCTTAATTGCTTTGCAAAGAATGGCCTGCATCTGTCATTCATAGGTCTCCTCATATTGGCTAAAGCCTTTGCTGCCTCCATGGTGCCTTTTTATGCTGAGTCCAGGTAATGAGCATTCCAGTGTAGCCAAAGCATCAAAACCTAAACAGGATCAAATTAATGTAGCTCTGCTCATTGGTAGAAGTCTCAACAAGAAAGTCACCTGACCTTTAGGCTCTCCTGTATTTTGAATTCATCCATATATGTGCAATCACTGAAACCTGGTTTATACACCTACAACCAATGAAACCTGGTTTATATGTCTATAATGCATTCCCTGAAGATATGAGTTTTGTACCCACCATGCCTTAAGTTCCAATGGCAGCTTTGGTGGTGTATCTTTATTTGTTGGAGACCATATCACCTCTAGACTGACTCCCAGAGACCTATAAACTGAACTTACTGAACTCTGAATCATGGTTACAAGACATCTTCCATGTCCCCTGAAGTTCATTCACCATTCCTAAATATACCCAAGGTACTCCTAAAAATAAGAACTCCTTCATTCCGAGAAACTTTGACTATCACCTCAATAAAGTGGTCTGCCTATAGCAACAAATTAAGACATGCCCCCTAATTTTTTTGATCTAATAAACACAAACTCCATGGATTAGATTGTTATCAGCCTCACTAGTGGGCATTATATTCTTAATTGAGTGTTTATATAGATTCATTGTGCACATATCTCCTGGTATCCCTTTCCCCGGTTAAGTCAGTTCACAATGCACTAACCTTCTACTTCAAAATCTCTAAACCCACTGAAACCAATATACTGGAAACCAATGATTAATTGTGTTCAAATCTTCTCAGATTCTCAAACTTAATTTATAGCAAGATCACCCAGACATTGCCACAGCAGAGAGGTTCGGAAAGGGGTTCTGTAGCCTCTTAGGTAAATGTAGAAGTGGTAGTCCCATCCACATCCAAATATAATGAACAACTGAAAAGCAAACCACCCTGGTGGAAAACCAATATAAACAAAATCTACAATAAAGGGAAAAAGCTCATTAAAGTTTACATCGTATTAAAAAGGCCTATAGGTCAAGGAGAATATCAGAAATTTTGCTAAAAATGTCAAAACTTTTATTAAATACTAAAGTAAGGCATGAACTTAGGATCACATTTCAAGCCTAGTGCAACTACAAATCCTTCTTTAGCTACATCAAGAAATTAAAAAACACCCAACATTGCAACAAATTAAAAAAAGAATGGCACCGCCTACTTGGATGTAGTGGACATAGCCAATATTCTATTAATCAAATTCAGAGTGAAATTAAAGGACACCAATGGCATTCTGTTATTAAATGATCCACTTTTCTGTCCTGTTTCTCCCTATTTACTGTCCCTGCTATGAATAAACAATAATACATCATTTAAAATATTTTAAATTGACTGTTTCTGTCCACTAGAACAGTACTTTACTGTATTGCTGTGGTTTCACTTTCAAAAAACGTTTATCCCACCCTGGAAAAGCTTGCTACAGTTTCCAATTCATTAATGTCATCAAAGTCAATGAAACTTCTTCTTTTTGCTTTTCCCGGTTAAGGGTTGCCACAGCAGATCACTTGTCCAGTCATGATTGGCAGTGGAGTTTTATGATGTTGAGTTGCCAGCCTGGCGCCTAACCTTCCACAAAAGGCACACACATGCACGTACTCATGCCTAGGGCCAATTTGGAGTGTCCAATCCACCTACAGCATGACTTTGGGATGTGGGAAGAAAACCGGAGCACCCGGAGGAAAACAGCATGACTACAGACTCTGCACAGAAGGCACCTCAGCCGAGGATTGATCCGGAGAACCTCTTGCTGTGAGGTGGCAATGCTAACCGCTGCACCACCATGGCAACCCGTCATCAAGGTCAATTAATACAGATAGATTACTGGTCAATTCCCACCCCAAACTGATATCACCACAACATTCCTAAAACCCACCCATGCTGTGATGTCACAGCTCCCTGGTCCTTCCCCTACCCATACAGAAAGTAAAGGCTAGAACAAGGAAACAGTACATGAGTCAAGTCTCCTGCTGTGAGCTATCAATCACAGCAGGTAACAGCTCAAATTACCCTTAGCACTTTGACAGCTAGGAAAGTTAGGTATGAAGGGGATGGGAGATGAGTCAAAGTAGTACAATTCAGGCTTCACAAAAGACTGCAGTTTAGCCATTCTAAGAAGCAGCAGCAGTAAAAAGCACTTTGAAAGTCTGTTCTGTAGCATTTGCACTGTTTGTGTTTTAAGTAGTCATTGAACGGCATGAAATGTTACTTAAAATTAACTGACTAAAAGACAGCAGTGTATGCATGAAAAATCAAGCAGTGACAGGAGCTTTAGGAAGAAAGAGGCCTGCATGATGCAATTTTTTTACAGAAAAGTACTGCACTGTGGAATCCCTAGAGGCAGACTAAACAATCAGAATTAGTTTAAGATGCTAGACCCCATGTGGTCAAACACAGAAATTACATATAAAATATTTAAAAACTTGTAAATAGTCCCAGAGTGGCGTTAAAATGTAGGAAACACCAAACTATGATGAAATAAACATGTTTTTTTGAGTCTGTGGGTGCAGTTCTTTAAATCCAGAGATGACTATCCAAAACCATCCTATCCTTGAATCTCTCAAATCCTCATCATTACTAATGAACAGGTACTGAAACGGCTGTCCAAGACCAAAATCACTTTCTTTGTGGGACCTAATAATATATCAGCATGTTTATTAAGCAATACAAAATATACCATGGTGAAACCACTCCATAAACTATTTAACTTGAGTCTAGCAGCAGGCTCTGTGTTGGAGGTTTGACACACTGCACAGATGATGCCATTCTATAAGAGTGGTTCAGCCAAGGACACTGGGAATTATAGGCCTGTCAGCCTGACAGGTACCATTTCCAATGTCATGAATCATATTAAAACTAACCCGATAAGCTCTGACTTTAAAAATTTATAAGGCTAGACCTGCAGGAGTTTGGCTTTGTAATGAGTATATCTTGTCTAATGAATCTGGTTAACATCTTCAAAAGGATAATACATGTGGTTGGAAGTGGTCATACTGTCCACAAGGTGTAGCTTCAGCTGACCAAAGCATTTGATAATATCACCATGCTAGCATTGTTAGTAAACTGAATGCGTTACAAACAATCCCTGCGTGGTAAGATTTAGTAAACTGAATGCATTACAAATTGATCCATGTGTGGTAAGATGCATGGTAAACTGTATCAAGGATCAGATCTACATGGTGTAGGTAGAAATTGTAGCATCAGAAAGTACAAAGTTAACCAGTGGTGTTCCATGGGGCTTATTGATGGGACCTCTTTTATTTGTAATTTACGTTTTTGACCTTTAGACCAAGAAACAAGACCTCTGGCTAACTAAACACACTTGCAAAACCCTGGTGTACTAAAAATGGGTCCAAATTAAATGCTAAAGAGTGCAATAGTGCCACATATGATAGGACCCTTATCCTTGCATGTATCATAGATAATAATCCACTTTAAAATGCGACTGTAGTCAGGCATCTTAGAACTTGGTTTGATAATTCCCTATCCTTTCACTTGCATGTAATGCCAGCAGTCTGGAAATCCTTCTATTGAGGGCAACTGATTGCCAAGAGAATATCATATAGATACAAAGAGATCATTTTTCCCTTTTGTTTGGCACAAATCAAGTCAATAACTAAATGCAACCCTCTCTTTGCAATGTAATTCACTAGACATATTAAGCCATTAGAAAGATCCCAGAGGTTCATAACAAATAAGATCCTAGGCTTAAAACCTCTAAGCTACCAGAAAATAGTAGAAGCACTGTCCATTTATTCAACATTGTATAGACTCTTCAGAGATCTATGCCTTACTTTCTATGCAGTTAAGGACTCAGTGTTCCTGGACTGGATCTCTTGGATCTTCACAAGTCAATGGTCCCACAAGTCTTCATCATCAGATTAGTAAAACATGATAGAGAGGTAGGTTCCTCTGGAATAGACTCCCTTTACATATCAAGCAGTGTGATATAGTAACTTCCTTCAAATGGGACCTAGCTGATTGAATGGGTACTCTTAACTTCATCCAAGGCCTGACTGGCTTGGACCTCCTAGAGAGGGAAGGTACAGTCTAAAGGTACATATAGGCAAGGCAGTAACGGTCAGAGAACTTAGGTACCTTGAATTTCCCTAAGATTTCTATCATTCCCACAGCATGTTTTATTTGAATGAGGGTGAAAAACATAACACCAGGGAAAAAATCCCACATAGACACAAATAGAATATGCAGACTCTACATACAAGGTTGGTTCCCTGTTACGTGATTGAAACCTTAGGTTATCAAACACCTAAAGATCGATCACTAAATGACAAAGTCTGAAAATTTTGAATGGCTGTTTCCACACAGGGAAACGAATTGTTTGGCCATTAAGCGGATTTTGTTCTTTCTCCGCTGTAGAGTGATCTTGGAGTTAGTATATTTAGTAAGGGGGTATTCAAAACTTTTTTTTTTATTTGGGCAATGGCATTGTTTCCCTATATGGAAATGGACATTTTCAATGTTATGGGTTCAATATTTCATGATCGACCTTTAGGTGTTCGATAACCTAAGGTTTCGACCACATAATATAGACCCTAAAAGGTTAGCCAGTGAAGAACCTCACTGGAGAAACAAGCTTTGTGAGGCAGCAAAGCCAACAATTTCACTTCTGAATAGCCCCTCCTCTTCCTTTGACTCTATTAAGTTAATGTGTCTAACTGGAAGAGCAGGAGAACTTGAGTTGGCTTGAACCCAGGAAGTGTTTGGAGAAACCTGAATCTGGTGGGAGTGTGACACCCGACCTCTGGCCCAGTAATCAAGGAGCCTCAATCCTCACCACTAGCTCCAGTGGGGGACATACATTGGGAGGATGACAAGTACACATACAGTATTTCCAGATGCAGCACTCTGCATCAAGTGCAACTTCCCTTATGAGCACACAGAGACCATAGTCAGTCTGGGTCTGTTTCTCCCTCTTTCTTCAGATCCCCAATAAGACTCTGCACTGGCACAGCTATAGAGTTGAGATCTCAGCTGAGTGGCCAAGCCAGGACCTTCAGCACCCTCTCTGTCCAACCAGTGCTTTGTGTTCCTGCTCAAGTAGATGACACACACACTCTTTGATGTTTGAATTATACACGCACACACACATAAACACACACACACACACACACACACACACACACACACACACACACACACACACACACACACACCTGGGAAAGGCTGGCACAGGTTTACTAGCTATGCCCCCTTCTGCCCAGGCTATAAGGTAGTTCTTACTGCCACCACCCAACTCCTTATCAAGTACTTTAAGGCCCTTAATAAAAGGGTGTCCAACCCTACTGTGTAATGCTTAGTCTCCCTCAGAGACTTCTTAAATTAATTTCTCAAATATTACTGCTGGGATAGCTTGCAGAATGACATCACTTCATTTCATCTAGCTCTATCCCAGGTGATGCAGCTTGTAGCATTTAACATATGCCTGTGAAAATACATGCACAAGGGCTTTTCCCCAAATCTTTGTACTTGCTGGAAGTCATAAAACAGTAAAACAATTACAAGACAATGCAGAGAACCTCTAGGTCAAGACATTGTGTCTGTTACTGCACTGAAACTGAAAGATAGCATTATTTTATCACATGATCATAAAGTAATTCAAATTTTCAGCTATTTTTTTAATTAACCTCCTGTGTTCCAGTCTCCATTGTTAAAATATATACACTTAAGCAGTTACAATAGTGTATGTACATTTCTGTTCTTTTCCAGTAGGGTATGCTGTGATTACATTTTTAAGTTCAGCACTGCATAAACCCTGTTCAACACACACACTTCTGTACCAGCAGTTTGATATACACACAATATACAGTTCTAATACATTTGGAACACAAGCATATGAATCGTGTTGATATTCACAAATAACATATAATTGTTTACAAAATTCCAGATAGCTAGGCTATCAGTACCTCCCTTTGTCACACTTCTATATAAATCATGTTACTATTCATACTTCTGTATAAATCATGTTGATATTCACAAATGACATATAATTATTTATAAATTCCAGCTAGCTGGGCTGGCAGTATCTTCTTTCGTGTGGAACCACACAGCAGAAAAGACCCAGAAGTAACCACTGAATGTTCATTATATTCAGACAGCTCCACAGACCTGAGTGGTTCATATTTATGCTTTTCTGGAAAATTCCCATATTTCTCTTTAGTTTTATGGTTTCTTCCACATTTAGAGGAAGAATAAGAAAAAGAAGGAATGCCTTCAACAGTCTTATTTTGTATTTAATACAAAACATTTTAGTTATCTTCGATACATTTTTTTGTTAAAAAAGCACATTGTACATAGCAATAAATATTATAAGTGCTACCTCTCTCTCTCTCTCTCTCTATATATATATATATATATATATATATATATATATATATATAATATGTATATGTTCCTCTTTCCACATATTCAGTTACTTGTAAAGAATTTAAAACTGTTGCCTGTCTGTATCTATATCTATATTTGTATATATCTGTGTGTGTATATTCCCTACTGTAATGTGATATCAGAGTTTGTATATAAAATTTGCAGGGTGTGTCGGGGGGTCATGGTCCCCCCATGGGGGGTGATGCAGGGGGGGCTGGTCTCTTGCAAAAGTGTACATTTTGGTTGTTTTGTTTTGTTTGAGTTTTCAGAAAGTTGAACATATGGTCTTGACTTCTTACATAAACCCATGTATATTTGTACATGTATATATTTTTATATGCGTGTATATATATACTGTATATATAGATAGACAGATATATAGATGTATAGATAGAGATTGAGATTAGATAAATAGATAGTTTATAGAGTCAATATCTTGAAACACCTTACTCATGTGTGCTAACCATAATTGCAACCAAGGCCCTAACACTAAACCTATCCCTGGCTCTAAACAAGAGACACACACACACACACACACACACACACACACACACACACACACACACACGTTAATTTCCATACATACACACACACACACATATATATATATATATACATGCATATATTCATATATAAAACACATCCATACATATTCTTTCATTCTTTCAATTTCTCTGAGTTTTGATCTTTTAAAAGTGGTAATTTATACTGTGAAATATTTGTGCTGTAAAGTACATCTATACATAACTCGAACATATGAAAAAGACAAAAAAAATGAACACCTTTCACATGTTTTCACAGGGGGGCTTTACCCCTCTGCATCCCCCACACCCACCCCTACATAAATATACCTACTCTGAGATCGCACTATAGTGAAGGAAAGGGAAATCTTCCATTCCGCTCTATACGCTTAAGCGCAAAACGGAAGATTTTCCATTCCTCTGCTATAGTGCGGTCACGGAACATTCACATTTAAACTGTTAGGGTACAGGGGACCTGGCCCCCTGTAATAAGGTAAGTTAACTTTTTATTTTTTTAAACCTAAGGCTCCCATTCACAATTTCGAGTAAATGGAAGTTCGAGATTCTGATCTCGAGATTATGAATTTCGAGCTTCCATTCATTCGATTTTTTGAAGGGGAACTAGATATATATATATATATATATATATATATATATATATTACTACACACACACATACACACACACACACACACACACGCGCGCGCGCACTATTTTATTCATATAAGATTCTTCCACTCAGCCAAGGAGCACTGTCTGGTTAAGTGACTTGCTCAGGTTCAAACAGCAGGCAAATCAAGGCTGATGGACTCAAACATTCTACTATAGGATGAACCTTAATAAGAGTTTGCAGATTTAATCCTCAAAGCTAAACTGACAGACTATTTCCATTGCTAAAGAATGTTTTTGTTTTTGCTGTTTTTTTTTTTATTTCCAGTATAATTGTATTAAAAGACAGTATCAGTGTTTCTCTTAGCAAACCTTTGTTGGCCAGTCTCATAACACCAGTGAGCGTATTTAAAATGCAAACTAATTTCAAATGCACAATATCTATGATGTCAGCTGGAAATGTTTAGCTGTGTAAACTGTATGCTCTGTGCTCTGCTTGTTCTAAGTGACTAACAGATTCTGATACTCACATGTAAAAATAGAAATACAAACCCTGAGTGATCTTTAATTGTTGTAAGTGAAGACTTAATTACCTAACAGTTTCCACTCTGTTGTTAAAATCCATATTTTGATCAAATTAGCTACACGGCAAGGTGGATTAGAATAGGTAAAAACAGGAAATCTGGTATTTCCATCAGTACTTTCAATTTTAAGCAAAGGCATGTCATCCTGTCACCTGAAAACCCTTAGGCTTGTAAATTTGCTACCTGATACCCAAATGTGGTTAAGTTAAACTAGGTGTTGAGCAAAACAACCTGGTATTGGAAAAGCAGTGTGGTTTTGCTGAGTTACTTGATACCAACACCACTTAAATACCTGGCAGTCATTCTGCATGTAATTCATTTGATGGGCACAGTTGGTAGGAGGCTATGATTCATGTGAATGCAAGTTTTAATTCTAAAGTAATTTGAGGTTTTGCTGGCATGTTTTATATTAAACAAGTTCATTGCTGATCACATGCAATAATAAATCATAATATGCAATATAAAGTAATGCAGACATCCATGTTTGGCACATGTTGTAGACTTTGTTTCATTCATATTTTTTTCTGGAAAGAGCCTCAAGAGAACAACTACTTGACATCGGTAGTTTCATTTTAAGACCATGGCATTTTCTAATGTAATTTTGTCCACCATTTTCCAAAAGCCCATATGCTGATAGTACATTTAAAATGTTTATTTTGATATGCAGGTAACTGTTTTAGGTGCGCAGGACAAATAAGCAGTAAAATATTGTTACTAAGCACACAAATATTTTTACACACACACATACACACATGGGCACACACACACACACACACACACACACACACACACACACACACACACACACACACACACACACGGGCACACACACTCAACCATCCCTCTCAACTGTACAGATTTTCACAGAATTCCAGATTTTTGCTTAATATTTTTGGTCTGTTTCTCATAAAATTGTTGTTTTCTGACAAATCTCTGGTAAAGCAATAAAGGGTTGAAGTCAGAAAATAATGACAGACATTGAGATTCAGACTTCATATAGTTCCCAAAATTCATGCTGTGTCTTTCGGCTTTTCCCAGTTAGGGGTCACCACAGCGGAACTCCGGTCTGCTAATGATTGGCAGTAGATTTTTACGTGCCGAGTTGCCAGCTCTGATGCACAACCTTCAATGAAGGTATGCCCATTCAGGCATGTCTCCACACAAAAGACACTCTAGCTGAGAATCAAAGAGGACAGCGTCTTACTGTGAGGCGACAATGCTACCGTAGCACCACCACCAGAGTTATACTTCCCAAAATTCATGCTAATGCAAAACCTTTTATTCTATAAACTTTCTAATTTTCTAAGAGCAATATTTAAAAAGTGTCCCTATTTTTGGGCATTTGTCCCCTCATTATTTATGGCTTTGTTCAGACTTTTTGTTCTAAGAGGTTAAGAGGTATGAACACACACACACACACACACACACACACACACACACACACACACACACACACACACACACACACACACACACACCAGCATAGTTAGTTAGTTAGTTAGTTAGTTAGTTAGTTAGTTTGTATTTATTTTTAAGCACCAGAAATAGGCACGGCAAATAAAGCTATTTAATTTTGATATAGACCTATGTAATGAAAATTTATAAGTGATGGATGCATGTTTCTTCTGCTCCCATCTATAAAAACATAGAGCCATCTCTGGACTATGGACAACAGCCTGATATGTTAGCGTCCGTCAGTTCTACACATGTTTGGGATGGTAATTGTTAGGAGTTCTGATAGCAAGTACTAGGATCTCTTTCAGGACATCCAGTTTTAGTAAGTATTTTTTAGGTATTTTTAGTCAGTATGAGGCACCACATATTTCTGATGCTCTTTTCTTATTTAATTAAGTTTGAGCAGCTAGGTAGACTCAAACACAGATGCCTATTTCAGCCACAACTTAGTTGCAGTGAATGCAAAATTAGAGGAGAAAGGATACATTTCAGGAAAAAAAACTGCAACACTAATACAAAATACAAATGAACAGGAATTTGGCTCCTTTAATTCATTCTCCTCTGTAACACTGATTGCACTGTTCCAGGCTTCACACCTACACCAATAGTTGTGTTAGACTGCATTATCCCATGCAAGTCTACAGAGCTTGAAGGGAAAGTTGTAAACAAAAACTAAAACAATGTTGACAGTGTGACTTAACTGTGGTATTGAATTAACAGTATCTATGCCAAGACTGCACTGTTTAAATGTGAGAAGATGATTACATTAAAGAAGCAAGGCAAAATGTCCTTACTTTTTTCATGTAAAATATTTTCTCACATTTAAATGTTACATTAACTCAAAACTCTTGATCATACACAATTGTTGATCAGCATGCCAGTCCTCAGAAATGTGTCACTTGTGATACTGGAATGTGACACCTCATTGGCAGACAGTTGTCAGGTGTGGAAGGATTAAAATGCAAAATATTTATACAGGAAGAAAAGTGAAGCCTAGGATTAAAACATATTTTGCAATGTGTGTTTTTTTCAGACACCTTTATTGAATTATCACTTGTGACAAAGGCAAATTTACAAGCATACAAAAGTAATCAAACTATATTAACATAACACACATTATACTTCACATACATTGCTATATATCATATAACCTAAGCAACATTACATAAATTATTCAATTCCTGTCATTTTTTTTTAAACAAGAAACATCTTTATTAAACTATTGCTTACGACATAAGCAATTATACATTTATATAAGTAAAAACAAACCACACAGACACAAGCCTAGTTGCAAGCATTTTACATCATGGACCATACTGAAACACTCCAAGTTGCAAACATTATATATCACTTATAATCTATCCAATCTTTCTACCTCAAACATTACATAGCTCATTATATTTTTTCAATTTGTTGGCAAAATAAGGAAAACCAGGGACAAGTGAGCAGAATGCAGGTAAAGTAGAATAAGACAGATGACTAGGTTGAGAACTAGGTACCATTGGTGGGACAAGCAGCATAATTAGTTATGTAATAGGAAAGGAGTTTTGGTGGTAGTTCAGTGGGTTTGAAATGATGTAATGTTTCCTGAAAAATTATGTAATGTTTCCTCTAAATTTTTCAGTTTCATATAAGTTCTGTTATTTGGATAGTCTTTTGTTTGTTTGTTCATATGTTCATAGGTTCATAGGTAGGTACTAGGCTATTGGCCCTAGGGCCTATATAAGCCTAGCCAAAAGGTATACTGGCTTTCTCCACCCAAGATTAGAATTTCTTTAAGTGGAGCATGTCCAAAAGCTCTGGGTTTGACATAGCTTTGTATGTTAGGCAGATATCGCCTCTGAGTAGGCAATATGCGACGGAGTAAAGCTGCAGTTTTTTGAGACGGTCTGTGTAGGGCATCTGTTTGAGGCTGGTAATCCTCTTTGTGAGGTATTTCTGCAACCTTTCCATTTGTTGTAGATGTCTTGTGAGGTACATACCAAAAGGGGCGCTGTACTCTATAATGGGTCTAATGAGTGACGAGTAGAGGGGAACAATGACCTCTTTTTTCCTGGATGAGAAACCTTTTTCTGATAAGGTGTGTCACGTAGAAGGATTTGCTGACTACTGTGGCGATGTGATTATCAAAGGAGAGACTGCTGTCCACCTGTGTCCCAAGGTCTCTTATCACACTTTCGGTGTTAAGTAGACTACCACCTATGTGGTAGTTCATGGGTACAGAGTTTTTACCACAAGGGATGACAATGCACTTTTTGGCATTGAGCTTGAGGCCATGGCTTTGACACCAGGCATCTGTCTCAGCGAAGCCCTTTTGTTTGTTTGTTTGTTTGTTTTAACAGACAACCATGGACGTGTGGAATATGACCATTAACAATTAGTGTAACTGACAGAGTCCTATTCTTTGCATCTCAAATCAAGCCAAACTCAACAACAAAACCTGTGAACTTACACTAAGCTATAAAATTATACCTTTCCTTCTACTTTGCAATGTTCTGGGTTTGTTTTCTTTATTAATTTCTATCTGCCCATAATAAATCCATATCTGCATATTTTTTGCTTTAGCATCTATATTCTATATATGTGTGTGTGTCATATTAATAGATATACCAACTAAAAATCATATTATTCTTAATAGATGGACTATTGGTACAATAACAACTGGACACCAGTTGTTATTGGTACAAAAGCAGCAGGACGACTGGGAATATTCTTGGGCTAGACTTGTGTTGGCTCCAGGGCCATTAGGCTATCACTTTAGTGACCATAAAAGTGCTATTATGCATATATTTGAGATTTACTATTTCAGCGCTTCAGTTTAATATTTTAGTTAAATACATGTTGTGTATCCAGAAGAAACAACACATACAATTTCCTTATTTATTTATTTTTCTTTGTTGACCAGGTTAGTCCCACTAGGCTAGTGGCTTCTTTTCAATGGAGACCTGAGGTGGTACTTCTACTACTAATATGATAGAGCAGGTGTCCTGAGAATTGTATGATTGCATTACCTTTCATCAAACAGTTTATGCACTTCTTGTCATAAAATGGGCATGATTGTGTCACTTGCAACAAAGTTCATATGAGAAACAAAATGTATTGTATTCACAAAGTGTATAGAAACTGTTCACAGAAAACATAATTACCATACCAGGCAGGGGTTCATGTTAGATTATGAAACATATATGTCCACTGAATGATTGCTTATTTTTATTCTACACTACACCAAATTAAGACATGGGTACTTCTTTCATGTTATCTCTACCCCCAGTAAAATAGTGCAGCATTTCACATGTGAGGCACATCATCACACTGCTGCAGTGAGAATGACATAATCATACTACTGCAGTAAGAATGGTTGATTTCTTCATAATTCCATGTGACTCTGTTTTTATACAGCTAACTTTTAGATTGGGAGAGTCAAGCACGAATCTGGTGTTATAGTAGTAGTGCATCTGCTTTTTTGCTAGTTGAATGTCTCAGTCCATATAGGAAGGAATGAAAATTTTAAGGAGGCTGTAAGGAGATAACATGACTGTGGAGTGTGTGTGTGTGTGTGTGTGTGTGTGTGTGTGTGTGTGTGTGTGTGTGTGTGTGTGTGTGTGTGTGTCAGTGTGTGTGTGTGTGTGCATCTATGCATATGTTTTGTGTGTATTTGTATGTGCGTGTGTGTGTGTGTGTGTGTGTGTGTGTGTGTGTGTGTGTGTGTGTGTATGTGTGTGAGTGTGTGCATCTATGCATATGTTTACTGTGTGTGTATGTGCCTGTCTGTGTGTGTGTGTGTGTGTGTGTGTGTGTGTGTGTGTGTATGTGAGTATGTGTCTGTGTGTGTGCATCTATGCATATGTTTTATGTGTATTTGTATGTGCCTGTGTGTGTGTGTGTGTGTGCGTGTGCGCACGCGTGTGTTTGTGTGTGTGTGTGTGTGTGTGTGTATGTCCAGGAGTAAAATCCCTAAAAAGGCCCTCATCTTAATTTTGCAGCAACAGAATTTACTGTACCTGATTCCTTAATTACATTTTATGAAGAATTTGTAATGACTAACTCATATGGTCCCTATACTTTGTTTTAATCTGCTGGAAAGACTTAAGGGTTATCATCTGTTCATCTTCTTACAGAACAATCTTGATTTAAGAAACTAACTTCTATGACATACTCTTCCATAGTTAATCATTACAAATTCCAGTCTATCTATATGCACATGGTTGTTTCTAATGATGCATAATGGAGGAAGAACTCAGGGTAGGTGTTTTAATTGGAGCTATGGCTAATGTATTTTAATGAATGAAACATTACATTTATGCTTACTTTCTGTTTCATCCAGTATGTTCCTAAATCTGCTTTGCAGGTAAAAAAATAGTCTAGTGACTGGTGTGTTTTTAAACAGCAACTTCTCTGTTGATATTATTCTATACCGTAAGAGTAAACTTTGGCTGCCTACCAAATTTTTTGGCCAGCTTCATATAAAAATCATTCAGCAAGCCAGGGGATGTAAACAGCGAACACCTTTCAGTTACTTGAAAATAAACATAGCTTGTCTGCTCTACAGTTTGACTTGCTAAGCATTCAGTAGGATGTAACAGTATTCACCTATTTGCCTCGTGCTCACTCCATCAACATATCAATGACATGGACAATTTGATCAGACAAGCAAACAAAATATTGAAAGTAATTTGCATCACTTATTTATTTTCTACGAGCCCCTCAGCAGTCTGCATTGCAATCAGTTAACTAAACAAAGAACTATAGATAGTGTGTGCCAGATGGCTTGCTGTCTACACCAGTATGAAGGAAAACAGTTGCAAACTAAAGCTAGCCAAATATAAAGTAGGTTGGCATCCATCCTAAGTGACAGTTAACAACACACCATAGTCTGTAAGAAATGGAAAGCATCCTGTGACCCTACTGTATTAGGAGTTTCTTATATTCTGCATAGACTCTCAAATATTGTCCAACTCTGCCAAAGCCATCTATTTTAGGAATAAGCAGATGGCTTTAGCTGCACAACCCAAACCACAATAAAATGCCATAAAGGGACTAACATGGCCATTAGGTGGCAAATTAAGCTCCAAAAAGACAGTGGCAGCAACCAATACACCAACTGTCCTTAATAATATAAAGGGTTATATCACAGAAGCAGTGCATCCACTCATGAGACTGCCTCACTATAGCATATAATATATATTTCATAGGTTCATAGGTGTGTACTAGGCCAAGGGCCCTGGAGCCTTTACAAGCCTAGTCCAAAGAAGAGCCCTGGCATCATGCCGCCATTAGTTCCAAGTGCTTCTATCAAGCAGAGCCACTGGAGTGATTTCCGGGCTGAATTTTCTATTTCCCATCCACTCATCAATATTTCTCTTGAAAAGGGCCAGTGAGGTGCTCTGCTTGACAGACCACGGCCAGTCTCTGGGTTTCATTTCCAGTAATACTCTTCTTTGGATCCCCTATGATTTTCATAAAAGCATTTTCTATGTATCTGTGCTCCTGTTGTTGAGAAATCATAATCACGTTTCTATAAAATCATACCTCTTCTAACATTTGAAGTCTATTTGTTTTTAACATTCCATTTTATGGATTATGTTTTCATTATCATATTTGTTTAAATAAAAGCTGCTGCATAATAAATTCTTTATGCAAAGAAGGGAAGGGAAAGAATTCTCACTAATGAATCCACTTAAGGATGCATTTTACATTAAGATTACCATTAAGGCCAGAGGGTGTGTCAGCTTGCAGTTTAACCTGCCATCTAAGCTCCTTAACTTCTAGCTGAGGGTTCCCATCTCCATAGATCAAGGAAACACTGTCGATCACTAGAAATTTAAAAGTGGAGCAGAAAGGCTTGGTTAGCTTGTGTTTAGCTAGAGCATTCTTTTCATCACCTTTTCGTATGGCCTGGTAATGCTCCTTGATTCAATTGCTGAGCTTCCTAATAGTTTTGCCAACATAGAACACCCCATAGTGACTGAAAACAGCGAGGTATACTATACAAGGTGAATCACAATCAAATGTGTCTGAAAAATGAATTTCTTGTCTAGGAGTGTGCAAGGTGAAACAGTCGCCACTTGCAAGGTACTGGCAGCAAATACATTTCCCAGAACAAAACATACCACCTGAAGGGGGAGGAGTGGTTAAATTTCTCTGACAATCTAGATCAAATACTGATTTGAGAGTCTGGGATCTTCTGTAATTGAAAGATGGAAAGGGACTTAGTGTGTTCCCTATCTCTTGGCAACTGGAGATAATATCCCAATTCATAGAAACTATGTCCTAAATAGATGCTGCATCAACTGAAACTGGAAGAGGAAAATGCAAGCTGTTATTGGAAGATGGAACTGCGTTTGGGCAAAAGCCTTTCGACAAAATAGGGGGGTACTTGTTGTGCCTTTTAAAAGATTCCAAAGCTTCTACACAAAGTGAAGTGATTTTTCTTTCATGTCCAAAAAGTTTTATGGGTATATATATATATATATATATATATATATATATATATATATATATATATATATTCATAGGTTCATAGGTAGGTACTAGGCTATCTGCTTGAAGGCATTTATAAGCCTAGCCAGAATGTGTTGGCTTTCGCCACCCCCTTAGATTAGTTCCATGTGCATCTGTCCAGCAGAGCCATTGAAGTGATCCCTCGGGTAAACTTTCTGTTTCCCATTCACTCATCAAGGTTTCTCTTGAAGAGGGTTAGTGAGGAGCTCTGCCTAATGTAGATTGGAATCTTGTTCCAGAGCATGGGAAGTCTTTGGGACAGGAATCTATCCCTCCAGCACGTCCTATTTATTGTTGTGGTGAGGTTTGATCCCTGGAGTGTGTGGCTTGTGGGGATATGGTTTTCTTTTGGTGGAGCATGTCCATCAATTCTGGGCTGGACATGACCTTGTATGTCAGGCAGAGATTACCTCTGAGTAGGCGGTATGCAACCGAGTACAGGTGGAGTTTCTTCAGTCAAGCTGCATAGGACATCTGCTTGAGGCCAGTGAACCTCTTGGTGAGGTACTTCTGTGGTCTTTCCAGTTGTTGCAGGTGTCTTGTAAGGTACATCCCAAATGGGGCATTGTACTCTATGATGGGTCTGATGAGTGATGCATAGAGGGGCCCAATGACCTCTTTCGATCTGGATGCAAACCTTTTTGTGATTAGGTGGGCCAAATAGAAGGATTTTCTAACAACTTTGGCAATGTGATTATCAAAGGAGAGGTTACTATCTACTTGGGTCCCCAGATCCCTTATTAAGTCTTCTGTATTTAGAGGGCTATCACCAATGTGGTAGTTTGAGGGTACTTTGTTTTTTCCAAAGGGGGTGACTATGCACTTTTTGGCATTTAGCTTGAGGCCATGGTTTTGACACCAGGTATCTGTCAAAGTGAGACCCTTTTGGAGGATGTCTTTGTCAGCTGGAGAGTCAGTTATTGCCCCTAGTTTGCAGTCGTTTGCGAACTTGGTCAGCGTTAGTCCTCCTGTGCTTGCCTGTACCCCTGAGAAGTATATGCCGAACAGGAGGGGTCCTAGGACTGAGCCCTGGGGAACACCACTTGTAACCAGTTTAGAGTCAGACCTAGCTCCCATAACTCTTACCATGTGGGTTCTGTCCGTGAGCCAGTTGGCAACCCATCTCGTGATGTAGGGGCTTATGTTCACGCTGGTGAGCTTGTCTATAATACCTGAGTGGGGAATGGTGTTGAAGGCCTTTGCAAGGTCTAGGTAGGCTGTGTGGACCACCTTTCCCTCGTCTATAGCCTTGGTAACTGTCTCAAAGAAGTCCACCAGGTTTAGGAGGCATGATCTACCCTTAACAAAGCCGAAATAGGTAGGGTCCAGTGTTTGGAGGTTTCCAATGTCTCTGTTAAAGAGATCCATGATGATGCACTCCATAGCTTTGCAGACCAAGCTAGTCAGGCTTATAGGGTGATAGTTCCCGGGGTCCGTTGTGGCTCGACCTTTGTGGAGTGGAATAACCGTTGCTGTGCTCCACTCTGTGGGCACATAGCCTGTGGAAAGGTTGAGTTCAAACAGTGTGTTTAAGTGAGGGGTTAGTTAATCTTTGAGCTCATGTAGGACGCACCCTGGGACACCGTCCAGTCCCACTGATGCTGTGTTTTTGGCTTTGGAGAGGGCTGTTTTAACCTGAGTGTCTGTGATTTCAGGGGCACTACATTCTTCTGGTATAGTTATGGGCCCTTTTGGGGGTGAGAGGGGGTGACATTTGCACTGAACCTGTCTGCCAGGATGTTGGCTATATCAGTCGGTTCAGTGTATTTTTTGCCATTCTGCACTAACTCCGAGCAGATCTGAGAATTGCCACTTAGATTCTTGACATAGCTAAAGAATGCCTTGTGGTTATCTTTGGAGTCCGTGGCAATTTTTCTTTCGAAGCTAGCCTTGGATGATTTTATGAGGGAATGTAGTTTCTTGCTGATACTGATCAGGGATATCTTCCCTTCTTGGGATTTTACGATTTTCTGTACTAGTTTCCTCCTTCTATTGTATAGCTTGTTTATGGCAGGGGTCCACCAGACTGGTTTCCTTTTCTTGGAGGAGTGAGTCTTGGTTTTGTTTGGGATAGCACAATCCATGCATTCTTATAGGTGCCCGTAGAGTGCATTAGTAAAGGATTTTGCAGCTTGGACAGTGTTATCCTTTAGCATGGGGGCTTTGAAACTTCCCACCTCAGTCTTAAGTAACGTGAAGTTTGCTTTTGAAAAGTTTTTCACGGTGGTTTCTTTGACCAGGGGTGGTGGCGGAATGTGGATATCCAGAGTGATTAGTTTATTGTCAGATCTAACCAGCAAGGGGTTGACCTTCGGTGTGGAACACTGCTGGCCGCCCATGTTGGTGATGACCAGGTCCAATATGTTGTCACCTCTGGTGGGGGTGTTGACCAGTTGATTCAGGGTGTTTGAGTTTATAAATTTAAGGAAATGTTGGGCAAGGGAGTTTGTACTTGAGTAGTTCTCCCAGTTAATGTTTGGGTAATTGAAATCACCCAATATCAGGGTGTTTGGTAGGACCTTTATGTTTCCCAGTGTTTCCAGGAATGCGGAGTGGGAGTCCTGAAACATGGTGGGTGATCTGTAGCAGGCTATAATTTGAATAGCAGTTTTGCCCATTGTTAGTTGCACGTGGATGATCTCTGAAGCATCGTGCTGTGCCACTAACCTGGAGGTGTGGGTATCCTTGATGAATATTGATACTCCCCCACCTTTTGTATTTCGGTCCGGGTTCTGTGGCCAAAATGTATGGTATGCGTTGTAGCCTGGTAGTGCTGGGGTGCTCTCTGGAGCCTTAAACCAGGTTTCTTTTACTGCACATATATAGATTTTCTCCATACTGAGGAGTGCCTCGAATGCATGCATTTTGAGGTCTAGACTTCTGGCATTGAGTAGCATTACCCTCAGTTTTTTGTTACTTGTGCTATTTACGGTGGTGGGTTTGCCTTTTGAGCCTTGCCTACAAAAGGCACTATGGGGGTGGCAAGAGCCTTGGCCAGTATTCGAAAGCCTAAGGGTGGCAGGTGCAAGCTGTCTCTAGCAAAGCAGCGTGGCTTGTCGAGCATGTCATCCCAGGTGGACAGACACTGGATCCCCTTTGAATGACACCAGAAACTTAGCCAATTGTTGAAATTAATATTTTTTTCTTTATACCGTGGTATCATTCTTGGTGAGAGCAGGATGCTACTCAGAGTCAGGGTCATACCAGCCTGGGTTACGTGATCAGAGAGCTCTTCCATAATACTGGATTTCATTTAATTTCTATTACATAGCGTGTACTGTCTCTATGTATCCATGCACCACAGGATATACTGCTACCATATTAATAACGAAAGAGACAACGGACAAGAATGAAGCAGAAGTAAACATGAAAGTGACTTTAGGCTGATATAGGGGTACATGGAGTGAGTTTTCTGTCCTAGAAATGAACAAATCAGAAATCATTTAAAGGGGTGGAAATGATAGATAGAAAAGAAAGAATGTGTACAAGAAAGCAAAAATTACAAAGGTCCTGTTGTTACTAAAATACCAAAATTGGGATTTTATTTTATTTTATTTTTATTTACCATTTGTTCACTGGGTACGTGGACTGGTCTATTGACCCTTTTCAGCCATAACCCGAGCTCAAAGATCAGAAAATTCATCATGGTTCAGAGGTTCATAGGTAAGTACTAGGCAGGTTGTCCTTGCTGGACATTCTAAGCCCAGTCATTTTTCCTTTTTATGCTTGAAATAACCTATCCCATTTGGTTACAGAGTGGCATTCTCTGTCACATTGTTGATAATTATTTATCACCCTAATAAGTATAACTGGGATGATGCCATAGATAATTTGAGGGGGTCCATGCATGGGTTGCAGCATTTAGGAGTTGCTTCTGTCCAGTCCTGGGGTAAATCCTCTGATTTCCATCCATAGGTCTAAAATGCATTTGAATATGGACAAGGGATAGACTTTGTTTTATGGCTGTAACGTCTACAGTCGGTACGCTACTACTCTGTAATGTCTCTTTTGTAAATTTTTCTTCTCTCTGTGAACTTATGGAGTTTTTCTTGACAGGACTCCGCTGAAAACAGACACTTGTTGTCCAGTCGGACTATGAAAACTAAAAATACTGAAAACACACAGGATACCAACACTTACTATATTCCAGCACAAGTCCATACAGAAACAAATAAAACACAAACCATATTACTCTTCTCTAAGTATAAGCAGAGGGGCAAACTCCCTTCACCCCCCCATGTGTGGGGTTGCGCCCCCCGCACTCACTGCTTCTTAAATACATTAACTCTGAGACTGCACTTCGCTACACTAAGTGCAATCTCAGAGTTAATATATTTAAGTAGCAGGGAGTGCGGGGGGTGCAGCCTCACACATGGGGGGCAGGGGTTTTGCCCCCCCCAGACAGACAGACAGACACACACACACACACACACACACACACACACACAGACATACATATATATACATATATACATATATACATATATATATATATATATATATATATATATATATATATATATATATATATATATATATATATATATATATATATATATATATATATAAATAGATTACATTAATTTGATCTAAAGTCAAGCTATCTAGGAACGTGTAAAGGTACAAAATAGGGGAATCCACCTCCAACAGCAGACCCTTTGCCAGTGGTGTTCCACAGGGATCAGTTCTGCAGCCTCTGTTGTTTGGAATCTATCTCTCTGAAGTACAATCTAAAATCAATGGACCGTGGCTGACAAAGTTTGCTGATGACTGAAAACTGGGTGTAGTAATAGAATTTCCAAACACTGTCAACATCCTTCAAGAAGGTCTTATGCAAACCAATGATGGTTCCAAAGTCATGGCCTCAAACTCAGTACAACAAAATGTATTATCATCTCTTTCTGCAAGAGCAATGTTCCTGCAAATTACCGCATCAATTGCAATACCCTAAGTACACACTCAGTGGTGAGAGATCTGCGCACTCAGGTTAACAGCAATCTTGCCTTTGATCACCATGTCTCCAGAGTGGTAAGAAGGGCATTCTATATGGCTCACCTCATAAGTAAGGGCACTGCCTCGAGAAAAAGTGAAGCTATCACCTCCCTATATTCTTCCCTCATTAGGCCAATAATTTTGTGCAGTGCCCCTTTTGGCATATACCTTTCAAAGCACCTGCAGCAATTGGAGAGATCACAAAGGTTCCTCACAAAGAAAATTCAAGGTCTTCAGGAGCTATCCCATGTGGTTTGGCTGAAATCCCGTCACTTTATTCTGTTTTATACAGACTACTCAGAGACGATCTGTGCATTGTATATAAGGCAATGTCTGACCCCAATTTATTGGAAATGCTGTACATCTGCAAGTGAAATACCACATGGGTTGCTGGTAGGTGACATCCATAGAACCTGCTGGAGGGACAGCTTTGTCTCCCAGATGTTACCACACCTTTAGAATAGAGTCCCACTTCACATTAAAGAGAGCACATCATTGGTCCTCTTCAAAAACAGTCTGGATGATTGGATGGGTAACTGCAAATTCACTCTGGGGGGGTCCCACCTTTGTCACTGTTAAACAGGGGCAATAGGTGCTGATCATGGTAGCAAGGGTAACATTTAGCTAGGCTTATTAGCCTAGTAACTTCCTATGATCCTATGAATATCTAAAACTTTGAATATCAAAAACTTAGAATTTGATCTTTCTTCATGGTTGCGCAATCCCAGGGTTGGTATATTTTAGTTGCCCCCATACATAAAACAGTTTTTTATTCAATATTATGATTTTAGATATTTTAGGTTTCGATATTCTGACACACAACAGAGCTGTATCTATCTATCTATCTATCTATAGAGAGAGAGCTAGAGCTAGAGAGATATAGATCTATACACACACACACACACACACACACACACACACACACACACACACACACGCTTTATATATCTATTTTTATCTAAAGATCTTTATATATCTATATCTATATCTATATCTATCTATCTATATATATATATATATATATATATATGAACAAAACCAAATTCCAATCCAGCCAAGCTGAGAAACCTTTTTATTTGTAAGCTTTTCCGCGGTATATTAAAACGCTTCATCAGACAAACATTCACATGGTAAAGCTCCTATCACCAAGAGCTAAACTGTTTGTAAAATCATCGACAAAGTGTCAAAACAGTTACATGTCCCTTCTAATAAATATTGTAAGACCTTGATGTAATTATATAGTATTTTTAGATAGTGACTCTATGAATATGCACGTAAATTTTGTAAACAAAGGTCTTACAATATTTATTAGAAGGGACATGTAGCTGTTTTGACACTTTTCGATTTTTTTACAAAATAGTTTTAATTAGAATGAGGAATGAGATAAATTAATAATTCTTCTCACACTACTGGTAACACAACTTCCTGCTAGATGTAACATCCGAGGATGTAACATCCGGAGATTTAGTTCTTGATTACAATTTTTAAGTTTTGATTACAATTCTTACATTTTTGTGATTGGTGATAGGAGACATTTGTGTTTTTTTGATTTTTGTCATTATGTTAGAATGTTTGTCAATTATCTTATGTTTGTCTGATGAAGGTATTTATAAGGTTGCGCTACAAACAAAAAGGTTTCTTTAACTGGCTCACGACAAATATTATTGGGACCACCAACTACGCGGGTTTTTTGTTCACATTTCTGCTTTGTCTTGTCGCTTGGGTGTTTTTTCATATATATATATATATATATATATATATATATATATATATATATATATATCCTCAATGCAAAGACAATGATAACATTGCAATAATCTTAAAAAAAAAAAAGCACAACATTGCCTTTCCAGAATGTGATATCAATGCCACAGGAAAAACTGTTTTATATTATTACGATAAATTTATTCAAACAGTGAGCACCTTCATCCAGTGTAATTAGCATGCAGACTTTATCAGAATAATATTTAATAATGTCTATTACACATTTAAATAAATGCCATGATCACATTTTTGTGAATGTCAGTTCAAAGTCTGTTTTTGAAGCTGGTCTGAAAGCAGCTAATTATTAGAACAGAACTATTAACTGATTGAGAAGATAGGGAAACAGAAATGTGGTTTGTCCAACATTAGGATGAGATTAAAGGTAAAGAGTTCACATTTCCTGACTTGTTTTCTCTGAGGTACAAGACCCTGGTTGTATTGATAATACTTCTCAGATGTACAGGCTAAAATAAAAGGCCTATGGATGGCAAAGTTTGCTGATGATTGCAAACTCGGTGCAGTCATTGAGTCCCCAGATGATGTCAACATCCTACAAGAGGGACTTGCACAAACAGACAACTGGTGACACAGTCATGTGCTAAAACTCAGTGAAAAAAATGTGTTATCATCCCTTTCAACAAGGGCAACATCCCTGCAGATTACCACATTAATAACAACACCATACGCATGCAATCAGTGGTGGGAGATTTGGGCACACAGCTTGACAGCAACCTTTCCTTTGACCACCATGTCTACTCAGTGGTAAGAAAGGCTTTTTACATCACCTACCTCATAACTAAGGGCATTGCATCCAGAAAAAAAGAGGTTATAACCCTCCTGTACTCCTCACTTATCACACCAATAATAGAGTACAATGCTAGCTTTGGTGTGTACCTTACCAGGCACTTAAAGCAACTGGAAAGACATCAAGGGTTTCTTACAAAAAAATTCAGGGTCTTCAGCATATATCATATGTTGACAGAGTGAAATCACTGTCACTATCCTCTGTGTCTTACAGACTACTCAGAGGTGACCTCTGCCTTGCATATAAAGCAATCACAAATCCTGCTCTAATGGAAATGCTGCACATTCGTAAACCAAAAGGTATAAGATACAGTTGTTCTAGGGAACTCAACCCAGTATGTGACATCAACAGGACTTGGTTGAGAGACATATATTTCACAGAGGTTACCTCTCCTCTGGAGCAAAATTCCAATTCAGGTAAAGCAGAGTCCCCTCACTAACCCTATTTAAGCATAATTTAGGTGATTGGATGGGAAACTACAAATTCACTCCAGGAGTTTCACCTGTGTCCCTCCTGGACATGGGCAGTAGTTGTTGACTTAGTTCCACTTAGTACCTTGATATTCTTGGGAACAGTGGTTGTACTTGGCTAGGCTTGTAAGGGCCCTAGGGCCATTAGCCTAGTACCCTCCTATGATCCTATGAACAGGAAATCACTCTAAGCATGGTTTCTATTTTTGTGTTATTAGTGATTCAAAGTTTTTGACCACTTCCTTTCACTCTTTCATACATTTGAAGCTGCTGTCAGTTTTCTCTCGATGAAATGTAGGTGAAGTAAAAATGGGAGGAGAGTGAATCAAAATAATCATTTCTTCATAGACTTATCAGGATATTCATGTAACTGACTTCTTGACAACACAGTAGAGACAAATACTATAAGGAAAGTGTGATGGGAAACCAGCCAATCACAATTTTATTTATCTTTGGGGATATAGAATATTGCTTACCATAGAATAGCAGGATGCACATTAAGTAAAGAAAATAGACTAAATGGAATGAGTTGTATTTACTTCCTGTTCCGTTTAATGTTTTTTCTTTAAAAAAAAACTGGAATATAATTTTATGTGTGTGTTAGGAAACACCCAGATAGTATACCAGCCAACAGGCGTGCATTTTCACAAAGTGTCTAAAAATGTTGTATACAATGCACAGGCATTGCTTAACCTTCCTCAGTCCTTGCTTTATCTGAAACTCCTTTATTAACATATGCTTTTGTTTCTATTGCCTGTACACACAAGTTAAAAGCTTGCAGTTATCCACATTTAAAGAATTTCATTCAGCAGGAACAGTGACATGTACTGTCTGGAGCAATAAACAACATTTCATAATCAATTAATTGTTATTAACTACATATTTTTAACTTATTTGTATATTTGTTATGAAATGCATTCTCAAGAACCAGAATATTCATAGAGGAAATGGTTATCAAAGGTCCCAAAACTGACCTACATTATAAGAAAGTTTATTTATAATTGTTTAGGTCTTAATACAATTTAGCCTGAATGCTGACTGCATGCAGATATTCGTCTTGGCTTTATAGATGGGTATGGCGTTGCTCTTAATTAGTTATATAGTAGTGACCTGATTCTAATAATCTTTGTCTGTAGTTGCCTAGTTTTTCATTTCATTTGCTAATTAGCTGTTCAGATCAGTAAAGGTTTCTGTCATGATCTACATTGTGTGGTTAACATACAATAACATTAACAAAGACAAGTAATCTACATAACTGAGTAGAGCATAAGTAGCTACAGAGTAACAACAATAAAATTATGTGACATTACCTCAAAATGAAAGATAACTAACCTACCTGAACTTGACATACAGACATATATTCTGTGATTTCATGTATTAGTCTTGTCTCCTATCTGGAAAAATACTTAAACCATGAATAATGTTTTAACCTTTTATTTCCTTTTTATTTTTTGTATTTTTCATAATTTTGTATTTTCTTGCTATCTTTGCAATCTTATAATATTTGTATGTGGAGCTTTTCTGCCTATGCCTCCATTGAAAAGGGCTTAATGCCCAGGCAGTTGAACTCTCCCGGTTCATGTATGTAAACAAGAACAAACACATAAATAAATAAATAAATAAATAAATAAATAAATAACCATTAGAAATGTAAAAAATGGCAATAACAAGTAAATATGGAGTGACCTGACAGGTGTGAGCAGCTCAGACAGTTGAGGGAAAAAATAAATATGCTAAAATAATGAAATATTTATCTTATTCAAAATTTAAGTACATACTCATGTTTGGATTCTTGTGGGTAAAACTGCTAAAATTAAAGGGCAATGCATTAAGTACACCTGGAGAGGAAACTAAATAATTTATCTGGATCTTATTGTAATTAATGCCTTATGCCTTATGCAGATGTGACCACACCACAAAGAAATGAAGTGGATTACATTCTGCAGAGTCTTGCATAATGTTCTTAACCTAGAGTTATTGTTGAAGGTTATTGTGCCTTGACCCATTTCATCTAAGCCCATTATGGGGAGGAGGTATGGTCTTGCTGAGCTTTAGATTATATCAATTGCTAAAACATAATCATTAGAAATAGCAGGATTAGTGCAAGCCATTTAGAGGAAATATTGTATACAATAGGAATAATGTGTTTTAACATGGGTATCTTTCAGTGAATTGTGGTCTGACAAAAGGTACAAATTATAACTATGTGCAATATCAGGATCCGCTAGAGTGAGTCCTGACACACACAGAGGCTGAATGGCTGAAAAAGCAGACTTACATATACTGACATATGGTGATCTTGGTGTTGGTGAATATAATTTTGGGGGTGTGGGGGGCTTGCCCACCACATTAGGAGGTACAGGGGTGCTTACCCCTTGCAAAAAGAAGGTAAAAGGAGAATAATGATCTTTAATATTTGCTTATCTCCTGGATTTTTGGTCTTTTTTGTTGACATGTTGGCACTCAGCATTTCAAGTGCTGACATTTCAGTTGGGAGCCGGAACAAACTGATATCCATGCAGTAGGCAAAGGTCCTTGTACCTCCTAAACTAATATAATTATTGCTGAGTTCATAAAGCCTTAAAGTGAGTTATTGAAACTGGCATTATAGATGATTAAACAAACAAATATCAAAGCAATAGCATAATGGCATGGATAATGTGGATGTGTGGTTGAATAATATTTTGTATTCATTAGTGGTAAATATGTATAAATATAGATAATATATATTTTTTTCATTAGTGGTAAATATGTCTAAATATAGACCATTCCATTCTCTTAGTCCGTTGAGAAAAATATTCTTTCTTCCCAAACCTGTTTAATAGGGTTTCTTTATTATACTTGCTTTTAAGAATCACTTTTAAGAAAACACATATGTATAAATTTTAGCAGTTTAGCTCCAGAAAAACAAAACAAAAAAGTGATTGTACAATTTGCTGAAAGATATATAGAGATTTTGATTTTTGACAGCAGAACAGTACAGCATGGTTTACCTTGTATAGCCATTTACTTACCTTCTGGATAATTTCCAAACCCTTTACAACCATCCACCTAGTTCTTCCTTCTATCAGTTGCTACCTAATATGTTCCTGACTTCTTTTACTCTGTTTGGTGTTACATCCAGTTTGAGAAAGTTCTTTCAATCTCACACCAAACTTTCCATACAAAACTACTACTTCATAGTCATTTATTTTGTTATCTGCTTGTTTTATAAAGAATGTGGCCAATTGAGCTGTACGACTCCCCTGAGGTACATAACAGTTTCTGTCATACCCCCCCCACACACCTCATTTGCACAAGACTTGTAGTAAAGGCCATACACACATTTCTGCTGCTCCTCCCTTTTACTGACTTTATTCTTTGTCAGCCTTGATGAAAATGAAGACTTTAGAATGCAATGCACTCCAGAATGGACCTGACCAATTGTCTACACAGAGGGATAACATCTACTGTGGGATTTGCAAAGCTTATTTTGCCATGCAGGAGCAGTGTAGCCCATCCTGCACGGAATATGGCCACCGAGCGATCCGGGAACGTGCCGTTTTGACATACACAAGCGAGCCAACACTGTTCCTGCATGGAAATCCATGCGTGATGCTAATTACCTCATTTGCTGATGAAAACCATGCAAATTAGGTAAATTAGCAATCCAGGAAGCAGACAGGTAACCATGCAGGAACAGTGTAAGCTGCAGAAATGTATTCGGCTACTAGCAAAATACATTTCTACAAAAATGAAAATGGAGCCATTACAGCTCCAATAAAAGCATGTACCCTAATCTGTAGGCACGCCAGTAGCCAAATATATAGTCAGTGACATTGAAAACCTCATAATTTTTTAAAAATAAAAGATTATTTTATTGTGGCCGATCTCGGCTGTAGAAGCATAAGGCAACTCTGTGCAAACGGGATCGTGGGGAAAAAATTTTTTTAAGGGAAACCTGCATTTTGCCATTATACTAGATGGCAAGCAGAATCAAAACAACGGCAGGAAACAGTGGTTGCTAAGGGGGAAGGCTCTTGTGTAGTGATGTAACTACAGGTTACAGCAGTGGGATATGTTAATGAGGGGACTTATACTGAATCACAAAATACGTCTAAGTGTCACACTGCACCTAACCGTGTAGGTTCTCTAACACCATCGTGTAGGGAGGAGGAGCAACTAACATGAAAAGGGTGTGTGTCATGCTTGCTATAAGCACATTGGAGCTCCGTTGCTTGGAGTTGTGCTTAGGTAAGCAGAGTTAAACAAGGGTGTGTGTCTGAGGCTGTATAGTCTTATTCCATCAACTAAGGAGCATGTTCACACTCAGGGGAGGGCCATTTCTTGCTGTTTACGCTTGCTAAATGGGTCTGCGTGGCATGCTTGGGCTTAAAAAGGTAGGATATAGTTAAAAAAAAGGAAATAGCAGAACAAGGGAAATGCAGTACAAATCAGCAATATGGGGTTCTGCAACTCACAATGGGCCATTGAAAGCACTCAATAATAAAGCTGGCAGGTGGCTGCATAGCTGAAAATGGGAGGAGACGTTAAAAAAAAATAAAGGGCAACAGCACAATAAAGGAGAAATGAAGTAGAAATCATTACTATGAGACTCTTGCAATTTACAATGGGCCATGCAAAGTACACAATAATGCAGCTAGCAGGTGGCTGCATAGCTGAAAATGGGAGGAGATGTAAGTAAAAAATAATTAAAAAGGAGCAACAGCAGAATAAAGGCAATCATGCACAAATTACCAGTAATGCCTCTAACACTCACAGTGGCCATATCAAAGCCATGAATAATATAGGTGGCAGCTGGAATGTATCATAGTCAGCCAGTCATACACGTAGCGTCTGCAGCACAACAGTATAAAGTGTAGAAACACCTTACAGTCTGTTTTTCCCACAAACTCTGCACCACTGGTGTATACATGCAGGGGAATTTTAACTGGACAAATGTTAGGGGCTGCCATTGCTTTGATCCATCAATATGTGCTAGTGGCTGATGGCAGAGAGGAAGATAATGCTGACAACTGCCATACACCACAGAGGAGGAGAAGAGTGTTCAGACCCAGGGTAACCTATGAAGGGCTACATGATCTGGAGATAGTAGAGCACTACAGGGTGGACAGAGACATACTTCAGCAAATCACAGAGCTGTGCCAGCCTCAACTCAGAGCTAGAACCAACAGAGGGGAACCCATCCCAGTGGATACCAAGGTATGTATAGCCTTAAGAATTCTAGTTACAGGTACTTTCCAAAGACCTACTGGGGACATCATGTGGGTCTCACAGGCATCTGCATCCAGGGTACTCCACCATTTCCTGGATGCCATACTGCCACATGCCAGTGAGCACATTTATTTCCCCAACATCCGTGAGGAGAGGACCAGCAACATGCATCACTTCCACCATGTAGCAGAATACCTGGAAGTACTGGGTGCCATAGACTGCACACGCATCCACATCAAAGCACTACCCAGTGAACATGGTAGGGTCTACATAAACCACAAAGGCTTCCCCTCCATCAACTGCCAGGTCATGTGCAATGCCCAAGGCATTATCATGAATGTGTGTACTGGCAGCCCTGGAAGCTATCCCGACTCCCATATCTGGCATTCATCACAGCTGTACCAGGCATTTGTCAGTGGGGGCATCCCATATGGCCATCTGGTGGGGGATACTGGATATGCACTGGAGCTGTGGATGGTGAAACACATCAGAAATGCCCACACACCCACACAAGAATGCCGTAATGAGGAACACGCACAAACCAGGATCATTATAGAGCTGTTTGGGATGATCAAGTCATGGTTCCGTTGCCTTGACATATCTGGTGGAGTCTTGCAGTACTCCCCAGCCACATGTGCACATATGTTCATAGTATGTGCCATGCTACACAATATGATCCTATGGAAACAGCTGCAGCAGGAACAGCACAGGAAAGGGCCACACAGCCCACCACCATTGCCAAGGTCCCCACAGGCACAGAGAGACTCACAGAAGGAGGTCCATGAGACTGCTCCCATAGGCAGACAGAGGCAGGCCAGGTATACTCATGCCTTGGCAAAGAGGCAAAGCATAGCACACACACACTGACATGGAAGGACCCCAGGACTGACACCTCTCTCTGACTTCCACACTCAGTAAAATGGATGACACACACATATCACATTACTTGTAACTTACCATGTACAGGCAGAGTTCTGTGTGCATCCAGCATAGACAGCCCTCAAGCACTGTCCTCACAACTGCCGCAAGCACAAGGTAAGTCAGTCTTCTTAACAATAAATGAATGGAATAGTATGTTCTGCTAGCATATCTATGGTAATGCTGCATGCATGCAAGATAATGGGATGGCCTACTGGGATAGCAGCACACAAATGACAGCTATGTTGGACACCAGGAAATGTCTGGCCAAAACCGGCCTCCACACACTATGCAGTAGTACCCAAGGTGGCAAATCCCACTGCAGTATATGTGTGGGGACAAATAAGTGGGGGTTGGGGTCATAGGTCACAGGCATGGATGTCAGAGTGGGGGTCCCATAACCACCCCTCACACCCACACAGCAAGTCAGCTGTAGAAAACCACAGAGAAATGTCTGGTAAAGGCACACAAATGGCGGCTATGTTTAATTAACCCCCTACAGACTCACACAGTGATAGCACAGCAGGATCCACAGTTACAGTAAGGCTATGAAAGGTAAGAAGTCTGAAACTCAAATGTATGCCAGTACAATGTGACCTGGGCTCTTTACTGATATGCCTCCAGTCCCCAAGATGGGGCACAGTAATATGGTAAATGGAAACAAAATGTAAAGCAAAAATCAGCACAGTCTGTGCAAATGTGTACAGTTAAAAAACGAACGTCATGAATCAACTCCATTCTGCAGTTAGTTAAGACAATAAATTTTAATACGGAGAAATTGCACTGTCCTCGTGCAGCAAACGATACAAAGTTATAAGCAGTAAAATTAATCTCTTTTCGTCCTCATATTATCCGGACTTCTTCAGATACCAACTGTAATTTAAAAACCTGTTTAAAAAGCCCTCATCAAATGACGCAATCAATATATTATTATTATTATTATTATTATTATTATTATTATTATTATTATTATTGATATTAATGGGGTTGTAAAAGTAGGTATATGTGTAATGCAATGTTTATAATCTATTGTGATGCAGTTGTCTGAGGTAATATATGAGTTTAACATATTGGATAATATAAATGACTTTATGATATTAATGTGGTTAGAAATGTAGAAATATGTGTAACATGAGTTATTCGAGCCACTAGAGTCGACCTGCAGATTTGCGTTTTGCTGTTTTCTTAGTTATTTATTTATAGGTAGGAATAGAAAGATTATGGGTTTGAAACAATGTATATAGTTTTATTTACAGAAAAAGAAAGATTATGAGTTTGAAACAATGTATATATATATATATATATATATATATATATATATATATATATATATATATATATATATATATATATATATAAAAACGAACACATTTAGTAATGCCCACTTGATTGCGTCATTTGACGAGGGCTTTTTAAACAGGTTTTTAAATTAGAGTTGGTATCTGAAGAAGTCTGGATAATATCCGGACGAAAAGTGCTTAATTTTACTGCTTGTAACTTTGTAACGTTTGCTACACGAGGATAGTGCAATTTCTCCATATTAAAATTTATTGTCTCAACTAACTGCAGAGTGGAGTTGATTCCTGACATTCATTTTTGTGCTTTACAGTCGGGAATTTGTTCTTGGTGTGGATCAAATGTGTACAGTTGACAGGTGCACCCCCCCCCCTCCATATACCCATACGAATGCAGTAACATATATGTTTGTATGGAAATAGCAGCATAGCATACATGGGCAGGGCTGTGCCAATACACATGAAAACATGTTGCCTGTCCACAATATGCAGGAGTCAATGAGCTATGTGTATGTGTGGTTAATACTGTCTGGATCTGGCCAGCACATTCTCCTGGCAGTCATCTTGTAGTGCCCTAGGTGCAGTTCTACCTTTGACAGGGCCATATGCAGATAAGTGAGGTGCCAACTGTTATGCATGTCAGTGAGACCCACTGCTCTGCCACCGCACAAGGCTTTTGTGAATATCAGTGCTTTGTGATACTGTTGCCAGTGGTCATTCTCAATAATCTTTTTTGTTATGTTTGCTATTACAAATAATGGACATGCCTGCACAGTTGAATGCACTCTGTACCCACACCCATAACTCCCAACCCCTGACAGCAAGATGCCTGGACAAGGGCAGAAATAAAAGTGGAACAAAGGCACAATGATAGGCATGTGTTGTAAAGCATAGAAAGGATGGAACCTCTAGCCAAACACCTGGGCAACACACAAGGATATGACATTTTAGGTTAGAAAGATACCACACAAGCAGGAGATCCACAGCCAGTATATCACCAGGTTGCTGGACTGTTTACACAGCTCTGTGTCATTACTTCACTGGCTCTAGCCGCACCTCACAAATGACCTTGTTGGGCAAGAATTTACATAGCTGCCCTCATAATATTGGTCTGTGCATCATACAACTAGTATTCCTCCGGTAAAGGATTGTGATGATCTGAGGATGTCTGGCACTAGGTAATGACACAATACATTGCAGTTTCAGACTACAGATATGTCAGAAAATGTTTGCTAAACAAAACAAGTACCCTGAGGAAAGTCCTGTGCACTCCTGGGAGGTATGGCTGTAGCACACAAAACCCTGGACTGGAGTGCACCTATCTCTGGAATGGAGTCCCACCCTAACTGTAGAAGGTCACACTGGGCGTGCTCCTACACTTAAAGAATCCCAGGACATGTTGGAACCCACATCGGAATATATGACTGTATTGTGTATATATGTCCTTGCATACAGACAGCTATGCACACCTCAACTGTCCCCACACACACATATCACACAGAATTACCCTCAGCTATCTGTAGGTGGCCCGTATGTGATATATCTGCATCTGCTGCGTGAGATAC
Source organism: Protopterus annectens (assembly GCF_019279795.1). Lineage (NCBI taxonomy): Eukaryota > Metazoa > Chordata > Ceratodontiformes > Protopteridae > Protopterus > Protopterus annectens. Next base: position 1,809,792,489 of record NC_056731.1, read on the forward strand.
ACGCGCACATATATATGGACAACAGATAACATACGTCAATCATACACACACATAGATGTGGGGAACTGAGAGACAGACAGTGATACAGAGAGAGACACAGGGGGACACAGACAGAGTGAGTCACACACATGGATACCCTGAATAGCATACAGTAATGTCCTGTTGTGGACAGTGGCATAACAGTTTTAACTAGTTGCACATGCCAGCATAAAAGGTGAGCCCCATTGTGTAACAGTACGGAGGATAAGGTTATAATATCACATCACCTGCCTGTGTGTGTGTGTGTGTGTGTGTGTGTGTGTGTGTGTGTGTGTGTGTGTGTGTGTGTGTGTGTGTGTGTGTGTGTGTGTGTGTGTGTGTGAATCTCCATAGGTCCAAGTATTAGGAGATTCTTCCCACTCAGTACACTTCGCATTGCCCTTCTTCACTAGATCCGCTGCTTTCATTCACCTTAGAAGTACCACTGGGCACCAATCATGACTATAAGCTCTGTAGTGGGTGCGATAACTGTGTAACACTATAATGCAAATAACTAGATAGATCAGGGTTCTATTCTCAATACTGACAGGTGTGTGTGTTTTTGACAGTTGTTTATGTGAGAGTGAATGAGTGTTTGTTTGTAGGTGAAATAGTTTTAGGCCATTCCCACCTGCAACGCTTCCCAGTGCCCCACTGTATCAGTCCTGCTGATGTCATTCCCCTTATTTGCACCTTTGGCTAATTGTCAGCCCACTGAACTCTGTAGTGTGTGTGTGATAACTCCATAACACCATAGTACAAATCACTACCTAAGCAATGGTTCTAATCTCAGATCAAGTAAATCAGTGTATGTATGTTTGTAAAAAGAAGCATTTAGATAAGTCTCCCACCCAGTGCCCTACTTTATCACTTCTGCTGAAGTCATTCTCCTTATGAGCACCTTTGGCCAGTTATCAGCACAGTAAGCTCTGTAGTGACTGTGATAACTGCATAAGGCAATAGCACAAATCACTCTCTAGACAGGGGTTCTAATCTCATATCTGGTGTATATTTGTAAAAAGTATTTTGATAAGTCTCTAACTCACTGCCCTACTTTATCCCTCTCACTAATGCTATTCCCCTTATCAGCACCTTTGTCCAGTTGTCAATCCACTAAGTGCTATGGAATGTGTGATAACTGCGTAACCCTATAGTACAAATTGCTAGATAAACAGAGGTTCTAATCGCAGATCTGACAAATGAGTGTGTGTATATGTTTGTCAGAAGTATTTTGATAAGTTTCCCACCCACTCCCCTTCTTTATCACTCCTGCTGACGTCATTCCTCTTATCGGCACCTTTGTCCAGTTGCTAGCACAGTAAGCTCTGTAGCTTGTGTGATAACTGTGTAACACTATAGTACAAATCACCAGCTGGACAGAGGTACTAATTTCAGACCTGGAAAATGTATGTGCATGTTTGTAAGAAGATGTATTTTGATAAGCCTCCCACCCACTGCCATACTTTATCACTTCTGCTGATGTCATTCCCCTTATCAGCACCTTTGTCAATGATCAGCCCAGTAAGCTGTGTAGCATGTCTGATAACTGTGTAACACAACAGTACCAATCATTAGCTAGACAGAAGTTCTAATCTCAGATCAGGCAAATGAATGTGTCTGTATGCTTGTAAGAAGTGTTTGATAAGTCTGCCACCCATTGGCATACTTTATCAGGCATGCTGATGTCATTCCCATTATCAGAACCTTTGGCCAGTTGTCAGCCTGGTACGCTCTGTAGCATGTGCAATAACTGTGTAACACTGTAGTACAACTAGACTGCAGTTCTATTCTCAGATCTGGCAAATGTGTGTGTGGGAGGGAAGTGTGTATGTTTGTAGGGGGAATTATTATGATAAATTTCCCACCCACTGGCATACTTTATCAATCCTGCTGATGTCATTCCCCTTATCAGCACATTTGACCAGTTATCAGTCCAGTAAGCTCTGTAGCATGCGATAACTGTGTAATATTATAGTATAAATAACTACACATGGGAACAGGTCCTGCCAGGGGTATGCAGTACTGCTCCCTGATGGTGAATGCTGTCTGCTGGATCCATGCTCCTGATGGGACTGGACAGGACCACGTGCCCATGGCCTGCTCCAGTGTGATGTAGACAGCAACCCCCGTTTGGTAGTGCTGGTGTCATTGTCACTACGGGAGTGTGGAAGGTGCACAACCCCATAGACTCTCAGCTGTTGTTGGTGCTGACCTATATCCACATGGCCGATGCCCATCTCCCACCACACACTGTAGCACAGACATGCCATGGTCGAGAACTGCCAAAGTCTCACCCCACCGTCTATTCATGCCCTCAGTATTTTGACATGTGGCCACAACAAGGTTATGTGTGTCGCCACATAAATCAGGAAGAGTTGCTTCCACCACTCTGAGTATTTGTCTGGTGTGGGGTTCACTACATGCCTGTGCATCAATGACAGCCCTAAACATGCACCTGGTGACTCCTGCTGTGGCACTTGTGACAGCTGCTTGATGAGCAGCGGCCCTTCTGCAAGCACCCCTGTCCATCCACATGTGTGGGACCTCACCTGCACTCTGGCTATGTCCAGTGTCTACACTCACATGTGCCATAGTCAGAACACTTATGTGTTCAATGCCACCACTGGCCAACTGTCCATCATCTGTGGCCACTGGTGATGGGGTATGTGTGGGCATTGTCACTGTGTGCAAGGATGGTGTGGACAGAGTGGGATGCCAACCAATGGCACAGATACAGCCACTGAAAACACCACCTGTACCTCACTATTCCTGTCATCATTGTCAGAGTTTGCAGAGATGATGACATCAATTTCCAAGAGGGTGGGACCCCGAACACTATCACCACCTCTGAGGGGAAGACAACATATGTACATTAATACCTGCACTTTGAGGTTGACTGGTAAATACACGCACACACATACACACACACACACACACACACACACACACACACACACACACACACACACACACACACACACACACACACACACACACACACACACACACACACACACACACACACACACACACACACACACACGCTTACAGGTGAGGCAGCACAAATCTGTTACACAGACCGCACATTACTCTACTACATTTTATGGGTATATATATATATATATATATATATATATATATATATATATATATATATATATATATATATATATATATCTATATATATTTTTTTATATATATATATATATATATATATATATATATATATATATATATATATGTGTGTGTGTGTGTGTGTGTGTGTGTGTGTGTGTATATTTTATGTGTATATTTTATATGTATATCACTATTTATATTATGTATATATTTGTCTATATACATACATATATATATATATGCATCTCCATACATATATACATATGTGTATATGTATAAATATGAAACCTGATTTAGTCTACATAATCTTTTCTATACTTTTGAATGAGCATATCAATTTTCCGTCTGTCCTCTGTGCAGATGGGATAACACCGGTGCTCAGGCTGAGAGCCCATGCCTGTGTTCATGTAGGATGCAGCCAGGAATGGTATCAGGACTGTGGAGATCTCTACGTGTTGCCTTTCAGAGGGCATTACAGACCTGCATACTGATCATGAAGGAGGGGGCAGTTGCTATGGGACACCCTTCATGTGGACTTTGCCCATTTTCCTTGCCTGTGCAGCGGACATTACGGAGGTGTGGGGGCTACAGCTTCACAGACAGTCGGTGGAAATACCTCACAGGACAAGACATGTGGAGACAGCCCAACCAATTGGGAAACAAAGCTCCAGAATTGGGTACAGATTATATGTCATTAGTGCTGTTATGCGTAGGGAGCGTTGCTAGATTTGGCAGGGTTCATCTGGACATGCATTTACTGGGTGACTTGAAATCTGACAGTAATATGTCTCTGACATACCTCTCAACGGGTATGTTGTCCACAGACTGGCCAGATGTTTGACTGTTATGCTTTGTCTGTTCCTCGAACAACATCTGTTTTTGTGGGATTGGTAGAATAATGTGAAGATTGAAATCAGTAACTGTTGACATCCATTGGTGTTCTAGATGTCATATCCTTCAGGGATGTTATGTTACAACAACAAGTGTAACACCAGCTACTGTTTCAGTTTGTATCAACATTATGTGTGATATGTCCCTATTTCCAGCCCCCTGTCCCACAAGTACATCATGCGTGTTCCAGATGTCCTACACTATGAGGTGCAGAGGTATTGTATATCATTAATTACCAACTGCACTCCGGTTATCATGCCAATGACCTGGCCAACTCCTGGCCATTGTATGCAGTGGTGGCCAGGATTATGGTTCCATACCCTGGTAATTCTATGGAAATCTGTACATATGATAGCTACATATGTCTGGCCATTGTGAACAAACTGCCTTTTTTTTCTATGTATAGTTTATTTCTGTATATATATGTATATATATATATATATATATATATATATATATATATACATATATGTATATATATATATATATATATATATATATATATATATATATACATATGTGTATATGTATAAATATGACCTGACTGATTCTACAGAATCTTTTCTCTGCTGTTGAATGAGCATATCAATTTTCTGTCTGTCCTCTGTGCAGATGGGATGATACTGGTGCTCAGGCTGTGGTTGACTACACTGCAGAATGGGTCTGAGAGCCCATGCCTGTGTTCATGTAGGATGCAGCCAAGAATGGTATCAGGCATATGAAGACCTCTATGTGTTGCCGTTGAGAGGGCATTACAGATTTACATCCTGATCATGAGGGAGGGGGGCAGGTACTGTACATGCACTTGAGTACCTATGTAGGGACAGGGGGGTGATGTTTACACTTCACCTATCTGCAGCCAGTTGCCTATATCCATGGCATATGTGTATGTGGTGTTATTGACCACCACTACAGAGCAGATATGTGTGCTGCTTCTGAAATTGCAGACACACGTCTGGAAGGCCTACTGATTGGCCATGGAGGATGTCTCCATTTTTCACTCAAAGACAGTCTTAGGGTACATCATCTGTGACCTTATTTGCTTGTGCAGAACAAGGTGACGTGGCATCCAGTGAAGCACCTGTTCCTTCTTGGCCCCTCCTGCGATTATTTCCATCTATGATAGTAGTTGTGTATTGCTGCTGTCCACCACAGATGTTCAACCTACCTTGAGGGGGTTGATGTTGTCCTGTCAGGTATTGCTGAGGCCATAAAGCTATGTAGGTGCCTACATAGTATTGTGGTGTGGGCCTGGACACTGCTGCTAGTTCCAACATATGAGACACCCTTCATGTGGGCTTTGCCCATTTTCCTTGCCTGTGCAGGGGACATTACGGAGGTGTGGGGGCTACAGCTTCACAGACAGTAGGTGGAAATACCTCACAGGACATGTGGAGACAGCCCAACAACGTGGGAGACAAAGCTCCAGAATTGGGTACAGATTGTATGTCATTAGTACTGTTATACACATGGAGGGTTGCTAGATTTGGTAGGGTTCATCTGGACATACATTTACGGGGTGACTTGAAATCTGACAGTGTTATGCCTCTGACATACCTCTCAACTGGTATGTTGTCTACAGACTGGCCAGATGTTTGACTATTATGCTTGGTCTGTTCCTCGAACAACATCTGTTTTTGTGGGGTTGGTAGAATAATGTGAAGATTGAAGTCAGTAACTGTTGACATCCATTGGTGTTCTAGATATCATATCCTTCAGGGATGTTATGTTACAACAACACATGTAACACCAGCTACTGTTTCACCTTGTAACAGCATTATGTGTGATATGTCCCTCTTTCCAGCCCCCTGTTCCAAAAGTACATCATGCGTGTTCCAGATGTTCTGCACTACGAGGTGCAGAGGTATGGTATATCATTAATTACCAACTGCACTCCAGTTATCATGCCAATGACCTGGCAGACTCCTGGCCATTGCATGCAGTGGTGGCCAGGATTATGGTTCTACACCCTGGTAATTCTATGGAAATCTGTACATATGACAGTTACGTATGTCTGACCATTGTGAACAGACTGCCAAGATTGTGTAGCAGTCTTGTGTGTAGATGTTTGTTGGGCTGGGTAGGGAGAGTAGCAGATGTGAGTTCCATGCATCCTTTACCTATTTGACTCTGCATGCTGCTACAACTGCTGGCAGTCTATCAGGTCTGCATGCTTGCAGAGGCTGACTGCGCAAAGTCCTGTAACACCTCAAGATTCCTAGTACACTGTGAATTGGGCCAGTATATGTCAGTGTAGTGTGTGACTGGTAATCAAGATATCTTTGTTCAGACAGTCATTCTACTCTAGAGTTCATTTTGGGTACTGGTATGTTGCTGTGACTGTGGTGCAAATTTTTCTGGGTGGACATTTTTGCACCACTCTCTTTTTACTACAGTTACATCCCAGTAGTGCATGATATATTTGAATATACATGGGTAATACCCTAGAGGTGATGCGGGGGAGTGTCATGTTGGTCTTACTGTGCTTCATAAGGTGCTGGGTGACATGTCTGACAGCAGTGAGAGGATTTTCATTCTGTTACTTCACTGCGGTCATACCTCTACACTGTCCAGAGGCCTAGACATTGTCCAGATGCATGGCTCATATGTTTGGTCTGTTCCCCAGACAGTTATTGTCCTTGGCTAATCAGTAGGATACTTTGGGGAATGCAGTCAGTAAATGCTAACATCCATAGGTGTTACTGACTTCATATCCCTCAGAAAAGATATGTTACAACAAAGCCAGTAACACCTACAACTGTCTACATTTATAACAGCAATATGTCCAATATACTCCTGTGTTTGGGCCTCTGTCTCCCAATTATGTCAGGCTTTGTCCAGATGTCATGCACTAAGAGGTTCAGAGGTATGTAGTATCATTACTTATTGCATTCATTCCTGCTACTATCCCAGTGATGTCATAGACCCCCAGACATGTAACAAAGAAGCGGCCATAGATATGAGTCCTGTGCCTATACATTCTGTAGGAAATTGTACATTTGAGAGATCTGTGTATTGCTGCCCATTGTTTAAAGACTGTCAGGACTGTGTAGCAGTGTAGTGTGTACATGTTATTTGGGCTGTGTAGGGAGAGGGTAGATTTGAGTGTCATGGGCCCTTTCTATCTGTGCATGCTGCCCTTGTTTCTGGTTTCCTATCGCCTCTATATATTTGTACATGCAGACCGTGACATGTCCCGTAACACCTCAGGATTCCCATTGTACTGTGACTTGGGGCAGTATATGCAGGGGTAATGTGTGAGTGGCAAACGTGATTTTGTTGCTCACACAGTCATTATACTGTAGTTTTCAGTTTGCTTACAGGTATGTCACTGTGACTTTGGTGCAATTCTTTCGGGGTATGCACTTTCACACCAGTGTTTGTTTTCCACTAGTGTTACATCCCTGTCGTGCCTGTTATATTTGCTAATGTATATGTACAGCCCCAGAGCTGGACTTGGGTAGTGTTATGTCAGTCTGATTGAAGTTTGGACATTGCTCGGTAGCTCAGTGTAGTTTCCCTAATGTTGTGTTATGTCCACATATTCATAGAATATCCAATTGTCTGGCCAATATCTTTGGTCTGGTCCCTATAACTGTTGTGTATTCCTGAAACATCAGTGGAATGATGTGGGGACTGAGGTCACTAACTAATGGGAAGCAATTGAGTCCTGGAATTGTGATATTTCAGTCGATATATGTTAGGACATACAGTGGTACTAAATCAACTTTCTCAGCTTATCTACTGACGCATTTTGGATATGTCACTATTTTCAGGCCTTTGTCCCCCCACTTTGTCAGCCTTGGTCCAGACTCATTGCACTAAGGGGTTCTGAGCATACCTCTCCACTGCCAGGATTTTCACAGAATGTCCAGATGTCTGGCCCATACTTCAGTTCCACAATTTATTTGTATTTATCTGGTAAATTACAGTGATGATCCAAGGATTTATGTCAGTAAATAATGACATAAGATTTCAGTTTCCATCCTCATATCCTTCAGTAATTGTCTGCTGAAATGCATCCTGTTGCTGTAGCAAATGTCTTCATTTGTAACAGCAACATTTGAAATATCATACCTATATGTGGCCCATCCCCCCTTTTACAGCCTTTGTACAGGTTTCTTGTACTAACAGGTTGAGAGGGATGGTTCTGAGGTATAACTGCACTGCATGTTATATACATACATACATATAGATATATATATATATATATTTTTTTTTTTCTTCCTTTATATTTTTATATATGTGTATCTATATTATAACTCTACTTATATATATATATATATATATATATATATATATATATATATATATATATATATATATATATCTGTGTGTGTGTGTGTGTGTGTGTGTGTGTGTGTCTGTATATATATATGTATATATATATATATATATATATATATATATATATATATATATATATATATATTTCTATATACAACACATTAATGATTCCACAAAGCTTTTCCCTAATGTTGTATGCCTCTATTGCATGATATGTTTGAAAAAGCAACATTAATTCCTGCAGCTCAGATGGTGTAGTGGTGCATATCTCTGACTATTGTGTTTAGGGTCATGGGTTCAACACTTAGCACTGATGTTTTTTTTTCACTAATGTTAAATGACCAGAATGCATGATATGTTTGTTAAAGCATTGCATGTTTTCACACCTCAGATAGTGTAGTGGCATTTTGCTGTGATTATAGAGGACAGCATCCTTGGTTCGATACTTGACAGGGCTTTCTATTTTGTTGTTGGGCAGAACAAGGTCTGATGGATACAGAGTGATGATGGTACATTTAAGCATATTATACTTATAATTTTATATTACAAAATAATATTTATATACTCATTAAAATTTTACATTTACCTTCCATGACATCCCCCTATGTGCTTTCATTAAATTATTTTCTTGTAAGACTATACTGTATGGGGCACTTGTGTTTATATGGGGGTTTCACATTTTTTCTACACTGACATCTCACTTTTGGAACTGCTACACTACCCTGGTTGACAAAAAAGTTGCTACATAATAAGTTGCCACATAATTTAAGTTTATTAATATAATTTTAACACTACTTTAACATAGGAAAAAAGGTTGCCTGTTTTGGGACTCAAGCCATGAACACCTGCCTGCAAAGTCATGACTCTAACCACTACACTATCTCAGCTTAGAAGTTGTATTTGTCTATTTGCATATAGCTCCTATGGGATGTTTAAGCTATGCTAAGCAGACAGCAATAATGTGTATTCCCACTTAGCTGCACTTAAACATTCCTTGGCTAGTGAAAAAAGTATATATTATTATTATATTATTAGGTTGTATGGGTGTGTATTGTGGTGTTCTGACAACTACTTGGGACTGCAATCATGAAACACTAGCATTCATTTGGGTTTCAGGCTTCTATCCTTCAATGACTCCTGCTAATACATATCCTGTTATCTACCAACTTTCTAAGTGTGTTAGGGCAATTTTTCAGGCATGTCCCAAATGTAGTATTTATTCCCCCCACCATTTGTGCCGTTGTTAACATGCACTGCTGTAAGGGGATAGTAGCATACATTTGCTTTCAGACTTCGACCCTTACATAATTCATGCTAATGCACGACTTGTTCTCTATCAACTTTCTATGTTTGTGGGGCTATATTTGTGCTTTTTCACTTTTGGGGGATTTATAACCTGTTATGTGTGCAATTGCACACATTTCCTGCTTTAGCAGGTTACAAAAGTGTCATACGGCACTTTAGCAATGCAGGGTATGTGTCACAGAACCTGTCACACACCCCCTGCATTGCTTTCTTGTTGCCGATTTTTATTTCAGTGTCCGCACACTGAAATGATAATTTTTTCATTTCAGTGTTCACAGACACTGAAATACAGGCATAATGTTAGAGCAAAGCTTTAATATTATACCTGTTCAGCTTAGAAAGTGCCATACAGCACTTTCTGAGTGTGGGGTGTGTTTAGTGAATATGCAAGGCACGCTGATGTTCTAAACAGACATGAAACACTCCATGCAAGAATAATCTTATTCTTGCATGGAGTTTCTTGAATTTGGGGGCTAATTTCTATTAATATCACTAAGAATCCTGGTACTCCATCTGCCTTCTTTGTTGCTTTGGCAGAATATTTGGTCCCATTTTTGTCATATGAAAAAATAATCCCTGGTTTCATTATAATTCTGTGATTGTTTCCCCCTCCTCCTTATATATGCACAACTTTGCATTCATAATGGTCTTATTCTATCCTAGGTCTCTCGACTTCTCCATGTTTTTCATTCTCCATCCCTTACTGACATATTCCCCACTCCTCAGCATTAAGAACACTGAGCATAGAAAGTAAGAACTAGAATTTGTAGGTAGTCAACCAGGGAGAGTAAGCAGAATTTTACCTTGATGGTATTTCCCCTGTTGGCTAGCAAATATAATGCTGAGCTCAGCTTCTCTTCATGGCCATGCTTTTAAACATCAGCTATTGTGAGCTACAGTTTTGCTTGGAAAGCTTATGCCCCATGCTCACGTTCTACATGAAGCATGTGACTGGTGTGTAATTGCCCCATGCTTCATATTCTCACATGGATCATGTGACTGGGGTATAATTGCCCCATGCCTCACATTGTATATTTATTTTATTATTTATTTATATGTTTATTTATGTATTTATTTATTTATTTGACATTTCTTTCCCGGGAAAGTCCAACTGGACCAGAAAGTGGAAGCCCGGGGAGAAAAGCTCCACAATCAGAATATTTCAAACATCAAATGTAGATATTTTAAATCACAAATATGTGAGGAAAAATTCAGTAGTCATATTATTTGTTACATAGATTAGTATGTGATCAATGAGACCTGAGACAATTCTAATAAGATATTTAAAGAGATATCAGAGATTACATGATTAAAGACAGTGAGGTAAAAATGGAGAGATGTCTTAGTATGAGAGAGGTGTTCATATTATGGTTATAGAAGGAAGAAGGATGGAGAGAAGGAGATTATAAGAAGAGTGCAGGTAGGGGTTCTTCAGGTAGCTTACGTGAGCATGGAGGAAAGAGGCAGAGGAAAGATCTGCAAAGATTAATTAAATAATGTTAGGTAGTGGGGGGAAACAAAAGGAGTGGAGTAGGAGGCTGGAGAGGATTGTAAGTGTGATCTAGGTTGAAAGGGGTGAGTGAAGTATAGTGAGTAAGTTCAGCCAGGATTGGCACAGGAGCAGGTCCAAGATTCTGTAAGGTATTCTTTTAGGGAGCATTTAAAGGTTGGTAGGTAGCAAGAGTTCTGGTAGTTAGAGGTAAGGAGTTCCTTTTTTTGCTAATGAGAATGAGTATATTCTTTGTCCAAGGGACTTATTTGCTTTATTTTTGGTGAGAAGTTGTTTGTCTTCTGATCTAAGCATTCTTTTTGCACAGTATATGTTGATTAAAGGGGTAAGAGCTGGGCAAGCTAATGGTTTGTGTTTAATTGTATGTATTGTTATAAGTTGAATGTAGGAGAGGTGGTGGGGGAGTTCCAGCCAGCTAAGAGTATGCAGAGCTTTACAGTGATGGATAAAGGAGGATGAGTTAGTAGCAAACTTGGCAATTTTGATGTAGCAGCTTTCAAGTTTGTTTTTATGGAGGATTGTAAATTAGTTACAATTGCTGCTCCATAGAGTAGGGAGGGCAGTAGGTAGGCTTTGGATTGGATAATTTTTGTGGGCGTGCTCAGAAAATGATTGTTTATGTATAGCATGCCTAGTACTGGTGGATTTTCTTGATATTGCTTTCGATGTAGACATCAAATTTGAGATCATCATCTATTATGACTCCTAATAGTTTGGAACAGTGGACTAACTTGACTTCACAGCCATTTGCCAAAAATACTTTGAAAGAAGCATGTGAATGGGGTCTAATTGCCCCATGCCTTACATTCTTACATGAAACATGTGACTGTGGTATAACTCCCCAGCTGTCCCTGGGGGATGGCTGCTAATCCACACACCACGTATGGGAGAGCTGATACTGGCCACTCACATCCACCCATACCTGGTTATCTTCTCAAATGCCTAGGGAACTCTGGTCATAGTACGGGCTTTAATCCTCTAGCATTGAACTAGATTTATTATTCGCCAATCTTTTTCATTAAATTTAAACTTCCTTTCACCTTTGTGTCTTCTGCAAAAGTATATATTCCCCGCAGATCACATGCTCTCTCACTTGTGTGGTATACAAGGCTACTGTTCTTCAGTCACAGATAAGTATTGTATCCTACATGTCCAGTAGAGAGCAATGCACAAAACATTCAGAAGAAACATTTTTATGCTTTAGTTTAGTAGAATCAAAATGTTGACTCACTATACCTGAAGACTCTCCTGAATTAATTTCATCTAAATCATATATTAAAGAGATTTAGTCCATTTGTTTGATGTTAGTCACAATGAGAGGCACTTCATCAAGAAAGAGACATTGATTTGTTATGTAACTTGTACATCTCATAGGAACCTTCCAGTACACGCTAAACCAAGGAGCCCAACTCATTGATTAATGCAAGTCATCAAGTAAGTAATAAGCCATTTTTGCAGAGTGCTGGGCCTCTGCACACACATCTATCATTCATTTATTTACTTGCTTAATTTATTTGTATTATTTTTAACAACCAGATAAATAGACTGTTTGACAGACCTTATCAGCCACAACCCAGGCAATAAGATGCAAGACACAAGCAGAAAATTATATTAAGGATAACTACTATACAGAGTTGTACATAAAACAGTAACAAAACACAGACAATACATTTGTATGTTATTTACAATTATATATGCAAGTGATATTACTTAAGGTATGTATAATTCTCCTCAATTAATCACCTGAAAGACTGCATCACCAGTACTTCCTTCTATGTATGCATATGATATATGAGACTGTACAGTTATGGAGAAAGGAAGTCACAAGTTTGTATGTATGAATTCTTCCCCTCTGTCCAAGGCGGCACAAACTGAAAAGATGTATCACATTAGATATGTGTGACATTTGACCAGAGGTAATTAGTCATCTTATGTACTTATTTATTTCATTATTTATTTATACTTTCTTATCTGAGTTTGCCCCACTGGGTAGAATACATTTACAAAAACTCCTAAAAGAAAACAGAAATCATTACACACACATATGCACACACACACACTTATATATATATATATATATATATATATATAAATAAATATGGGTCTAGGACAGTCTACCGAAAGACTGTTTCACAAGAAAGTGAAACGGGCTGTCACAGTTTCATGAAAGCACTTTTTATCGAAAAAAGTGCTTTCGCGAAACATTTGTAAAATACAGGGAATCGGGGGGAAGTAGTAGTGGGTGAGATTGGACTACAGTGGAGATAAGAGAATATTCTCTTTTCCCCACTGTAGTGTGATCTCGGAGTGAGAATATAAAAGTAGGGGGGTGTGGGGGGTGAACATGGTGTGTGTGTTTTTTGTGTGTGTGTGTGTGTGTGTGTGTGTGTGTGTGTGTGTGTGTGTGTGTGTGTGTGTGTTACCTTCCATTTACCGAAAATGCTTTTTTGGTGAAAGCAGTTTTGGTAAACGGTGTTCGGTACGGTTGGATTCAGACAGTTGGTCTTTTGATCAGCTGTCCTAGATCCATATATATATATATATATATATATATATATATATATATATGTATATATATATATATATATATATATATATATATATTTGTGTGTGTGTGTGTGTGTGTGCGCACGTTTCTTATATGAGTCTAAAAATTAAAACAATTCGAATAGCAAAGATCCAAATCCACTTTACATCAAATCAGAGTGACTTTAGGAAAAAAAACAAAATACATTTTTTCAAGTGAGGGCAAGCTCCTTGCACCCCTCACATACCTTGCAAATTATATATACCAACTGTTAGATCGCACTACAGTGAGGGTCAAGACAAATTGCCCAATCCGCAGTGTACCGCAATCTCACACTGAAAAATAATACCTGGTATGTGTGATCATAATATTTTCACCTGTATTGGCTTTTTTTTGCATTTATAAAGTCAAGACTAGATTGGTTGAAAGGAGCCCATGCAGCTCTCTCTCTCTCTCTCTCTCTATATATATATATATATATATATATATATATATATATATATATATGGGTCTACTGTAAAAGCCGAAAATCCACTTGTTCAAAAACGAACAGTGGATTCTCGGTTATGCGAAAGTGCACTTAAGCGAAAGTGCACTTACACAAACTTCGGTTCAACAAATCGTTAAGGAACACAGCTGCCAAAGCACGCTACAGTGGGGAAAGGGAATTTACGTGTTTAAAAAGAACAACGCGAATAAGAAAAAACTCACTTTAATGAATGAACAAAGCTTTCGGGAATAACCCACTCTAGTGCGATCTCAGAGTTGGTATATTTAAGTAGGGGGGGTGTGGTGGCTTGCCTCCCTGCAAAAACAATGTTTTTATGTTCTTTATCGGTCTGTTCAACTGATGTTTGTCGAAGTGCACTTTCGCTTAAGTGCGCTTTCGCTTAACAGTGGGTCTACTGTTTATTTTTGAAAAAGTGAATTTTCGATTATATACAGTAGACCCATATATATATATATATATATATATATATATATATATATATATATATATATATATATATATATATATATATACATATAATGGTATCATTGAGGTAGTAGAAAAAAGCTTGTACAGCTTATTGAAAATCAGATGATGACACAACATGACACAGTTTTTCTATGTGAGATTGCAAACGGTGGGCAGTGGGGAGTTTG